>NC_087152.1:21507500-21540000 GCF_035594125.1 Scylla paramamosain | reverse complement strand
CAAGGTAGGGTTTTTAGCAAACGTTTGAGCGAAGAGTTCAGCTTTAGAAATAGATGTGATAGCAGTGGTACCATCTAGTTGAAATAAAGGAGGGATAGTAGAAGCAGCAAAGTTATTGGAAATATTTTTGGCTAGATGCCAGATGTCACGAGGGGAGTTAGATCTTGAAAGGTTTTGACACTTTCTATTAATGAAGGATATTTTGGCTAGTTGGAGAACAGACTTGGCATGGTTCCGGGCAGAAATATAAAGTGCATGAGATTCTGGTGATGGAAGGCTTAAGTACCTTTTGTGGGCCACCTCTCTATCATGTATAGCACGAGAACAAGCTGTGTTTAACCAAGGTTTGGAAGGTTTAGGTCGAGAAAAAGAGTGAGGAATGTACGCCTCCATGCCAGACACTATCACCTCTGTTATGCGCTCAGCACACAAAGACGGGTCTCGGACACGGAAACAGTAGTCATTCCAAGGAAAATCAGTAAAATACCTCCTGAGGTCCCCCCAACTAGCAGAGGCAAAACGCCAGAGGTACCTTCGCTTAGGGGGATCCTGAGGAGGGATTGGACCGATAGGACAAGATACAGATATGAGATTGTGATCGGAGGAGCCCAATGGAGAAGAAAGGGTGACAGCATAAGCAGAAGGATTAGAGGTCAAGAAAAAGTCAAGAATGTTGGGCGTATCTCCAAGCCAGTCAGGAATACGAGCAGGGTGTTGCACCAGTTGCTCTAGGTAGTGGAGGATACCAAAGTTGAAGGCTAGTTCACCAGAATGGTCAGTGATGGGAGAGGAAAACCAAAGTTGGTGGTGAACATTGAAGTCTCCAAGAATGGAGATCTCTGCAAAAGGGAAGAGGGTCAGAATGTGCTCTACTTTGAAAGTTAAGCAGTCAAAGAATTTCTTATAGTCAGAGGAGTTAGGTGAAAGGTATACAGCACAGATAAATTTAGTATGAGAGTGACTCTGTAGTCATAGCCAGATGGTGGAAAACTCGGAAGATTCAAGAGCGTGGGCACGAGAGCAGGTTAAGTCATTGCGCATATAAACGCAGCATCCAGCTTTTGATCGAAAATGAGGATAGAGAAAGTAGGAGGGAACAGGAAAGGGGCTACTGTCAGTTGCCTCAGACACCTGAGTTTCAGTGAGGAAAAGAAGATGAGGTTTAGAAGAGGAGAGGTGGTGTTCTACAGATTGAAAATTAGATCTTAGACCGCGAATGTTGCAGAAGTTAATGAAGAAAAAGTTGAGTGGGGTGTCAAGACACTTAGGATCGTCGACAGAAAGGCAGTCCGACCTGGGAACATTTATGGTTCCTTCCCCAGATGGGGACTCCGTGGCTGGTGTAGGAGTCGCCATGATAATTTTGAAATTTTTGAGTGAAGGGTGTGTGTGTTATTAGGTGCTTGTAGTTTTGTGTGGAGGAAGAGAGTTGTCTTTAGAGGGCAGGCTGTGACTGCCCCCTTGTGTTGTGAGACACAAAGGGAAACATTCAGTGAGGTTACAGCTGGGTTTAATGATAAGTTCACAGAAACCCCTGAACAGTGCTTTAGACCTCACTGAGAGTAATTATCGTTTCGGCAGGTGTCTACTGCCTCCTCCTTCCTACCTGTGTTAGCCTCATTACTTTGCCTCCTGCGCAGCGTAGTGCAGAGCTCACATTCAGCTCCAGACCGTCCTTCTATCCTCCTGTGGTGAATTACACAGCTGAGGTCACTAGACTGTTTAACCCACCAACAGGCAAGGGAATATTAAAACAGCACAGTCACTCTCAATAGACTGATTGATTGATATAAGTTGTGGCGCCACAACATCACTCTCAATAGGTGGAAAAGAATCAATAGCCACTTCCTAGGAAACACAGCTACGACAGGCGACAAACATATGTAAGGATTATAACATTCTATGGAATACCGTCCTCTCAAACTACAAGACTAATATGCACCCACATCCATAGAATATCAATATTATCTATCCTGCCATGCGGCACCTTCTGTGTCTCCTCAGAAGATGAGCCACAGCCACCCAAGACCGACCCGGTTCAGGGAAGAAGCAGACGCCACTGCACTGAAGAGACTCATGCTGGGGTCACACATCTGCGATTCGGCTCTGCGACTAGCCGCGATCACGAAAATGGTCAGAGTCTAGACGAATCGCCACAAAAATTCTGCCATTGTGTGCGAATTTTTATAAATAGTGAACCACAACGTCATGTCCTGCGAACCTGCCTAGTATAATCACGGTACCATTACGATTATTACAGTTCAGTCGAGATACAGCCGCCGTGGGGTTGCAGCCTACTGCGATGTATTCTAGCACTGGCTGTTGCAACTAATAACTGCGAAAACCTGCGTTGTCACCACGATTATTGCAAGTCCCTACGATTGCCTCTTGCATGCCTTTCGCTTGCCTCTCGTTTGCATGTCGACTATGATGTATTGCGACAGTCTGCATCTCCTGTCCAGGTCTATAGGTTCCCTCCTACCTCAGCACAGCCACAGTGCCCAATTTACTCCTGCAGTATCAGCAGCATTGAACCATGAGCCTCATCAACTTAATTGACAGTGATGTGATGGAAAATCCTCACCTAGTCCACGCTATTCTGGAATTTGAGAAAAGCCACCTAAAAAGCCCCGAAGCGTTTGGGTTCGGAGATACATCACACGTCGGGCCACCCACGGACATTATGCCAATCTTATGCGGGAGCTGGCTGAGGAGGACCCTATATTATACAAAAATTTCACCCACATCAACGAGGAAGTGTTTAACGAAATTGTTGATCGTGTTCGTCCCTTCATTGAGAAACCTAGGACGTTCTGAAGAGAGCCTTTGGACCCAGGCCTACGTGTTGCAATAATCCTCAGATTTCTAGCGACAGGGAATTCCTAGAGGAGTCTGGGCTTTGCATTCCGTGTGGCTTCCAACACCACCTCCCTTGTTCCTTGTTGTTCTGTAGCCACTCTCCAATCTCCCTCTCAACATCTGCAGGTAGGTGGAGAGGCGGCCTCTTCCTCTTGCCGCCTCTAGGGTGTCCTCCTACCTCCTCTTCATCTGTGGTGTCCCACTGAGTCTGCCCAGAGTTTATCCAGTCAGGGTCCTCCTCAGAGTCCCTGTCATCAGCAGCAGGGTGTCGAATCTCTTCCTGAGAGGGAGGTGGTAACTCTGCCAACACTTGACAAGGTTGACCTAAAACCTCCACTGCCTGTAGGATGGCCAGGATTTGCGGCTCCTGTACAGCATGTGCTGGTGATGCTGGTGTTGTGGGGCTGGGTGGAGCTTCAGTTTCAGGTGAGGATCTTTTCCTAGTCTTCTTGGCACTCTTCATAGTGATTTGAAGGCCACGTGTATTGCATTAGTACGAGCGTGTAGAGGTGTGTGGCGTGAGGTGTTATCGAGAGTGGACGCAAAGTGTCGCCACGTGGTCGTATTTGAGGGCGGTTGCACTATGCATGCGTTGAGTTGAGCTGCAGCAACATCGCCAGCTGTCGCAGTTGCCAGATTCGGCAGCGCTCCATCACGCTGCCACTGCGGTTGATGCAGTGAGTCCGCTGTGCACTTGCAGGTACCTGCGAGTAGGCTGAGATTGTACAACGAACTCACTGCGATGCACTGCAGTACATTGCGATGGGTCTGCGTTTCGGACCCTCGGCTGCGGCTCTGCCAAAATGATCGCGGCCTCCCGCGAACCATTGCGATGTGTGGCAACACTGCTGCTGTTTTTCAAGACTGCGAATGTGTCCCTCGAATATTGGCGATGTAATCGTTGTTCGTTACAATCCCGCCAAATTTGCAGATCGCGGGTAGTCGCAGAGCCGAATAGCAGATGTGTGATCCCAGCATCAGATGTCATTTAAGCCTAGAGCCCCCCTCTTATAAGAACACTAGAGGCTAGTAACATTTAACAACAGAACAACGCCCCACTTCTCACAGGGTGGGAGGAAATCACATGACAAAACAAGAGTAGGGATTAGAGGGGAGGGGGTAGTGTAGTGACACACACACACACACACACACACACACACACATATGCGTCCGCCACAGACTCACTGCTAACTGCGGGCGACAAGGTAATCTTAGTAATTTTGCTTGCTTCACTTCCCTCAAGTGGCAATCTAACTATATTATGTTGTTTTTAACTTTATATCTTTCAAACGATAGCACTCCCAATTAGATGCTCAAAAGGGAAGGGCAGAAAACAAAAAATAAATTTGATAGCCTACTCAACTTGGTGGTGAGGACCCGCGGATCCGCAATCGGCTCTCTCTCTCTCTCTCTCTCTCTCTCTCTCTCTCTCTCTCTCTCTCTCTCTCTCTCTCTCTCTCTCTCTCTCCTCTTTTCGTTTTTCTTCTCTTCGATACTTACGACCCACATAATATATATATATATATATATATATATATATATATATATATATATATATATATACGAGTATATATATATATATATATATATATATATATATATATATATATATATATATATATATATATATATATATATATATATATATATATATATATATATATATATATATATATATATATATATATATATATATATATATATATATATATATATATATATATATATATATATATATATATATATATATATATATATATATATATATATATATATATATATATATATATATATATATATATATATATATATATATATATATATATATATATATATATATATATATATATATATATTATGAGTGATACCATAATAGCGAAACAGAACAGGATGAGAAGACAGAAGGAAGAGAGAGAGAGAGAGAGAGAGAGAGAGAGAGAGAGAGAGAGAGAGAGAGAGAGAGAGAGAGATGCGGGATGGCGATATTTCCTGCCCGAGTCCCTTAGTGTAAAAAACGTTCTTTGCCACACACCCTCATTCCCCTCGAAAATTTACCCACTTCCCTTTGCCAAAGGATGAGATACTATATGGATAGTTCACCAATCACTTCTTTTTCCCCACAATGCATCACGCCATGTATCTGTGACGTCACATCTGCATACAAATACGTCACTGGAGACCCCGCCAGCTTGGCCTTCAAGATACTCAAGCACACCAGGTCTTCCTCCAGAAGACCGCGCCCTAGGTAGAACGTTGAAAATTCACTAAGAAAGTTAGTTAATGATTTAATGTTTCTAGGTTTGTGACTGTAAAAAATGTCTAGGGTTTAGGACCGGTGTGTACTAGCCTCTCTGATAACACAATATTATATATTTTTATTTAATATTAATATCACATCAAATTAAAACTACATGTACAGTACACCTATTAACTCTTTAAGAGGATACAACACTTCGTATGAAATGTAAACCTTAGAATAAAGCAACAATGAGAAGATTTTTGGATTTGAAGGACACAGAGAGCATGACGTCATGGCTGAGTTGACGTTTAACTGAACTATTCATATGTCTCTCATCCTTGCCTTTGCTCCCCCTCCCTCCAAAAACCAAAGTTGAGTTTGATACATGATATAGTAGAAGAGTTGCCCTCCCCCATAAAATTGTCAAAATTCCTCCCAGCTCCCTGATTAGTGAACAATAATTTTTCGAACATCGCCCTCCTTTTGAAACAAGATTGTGCGCTGGGTGAAGGCTGGCAAGCGGCGTGATTGGCTGCTATCCTCCCTCCCTGTCCTTTCCCCATTCCTTTCCTTCGTCCCCTTTTCTCTCTTTACGTATATCTCTTTGTGTGTGTGTGTGTGTGTGTGTGTGTGTGTGTGTGTGTCCTGATAAACAAGTATAATAATTCACATTAAAAGGTAAACACACTTCTTTTCAGCTGTCCCTCCGGAGTGTAAAAAAATGTTAAGACGCATTGTATGTATGTTTCTTCTCACAGATTCGTGTGGATGTCGTAGAAACCAACCTGGCCCCCCCGACTGAGGGAAAGTGCGTGAGGCAATTCCTGGCAGTGCAGGGAACGATATGGAAACCAGGTGTCCGGCGTATATGTGGTACTAACAGCGATACCCACTGTGAGCACAGGGGCGCCTGGAGAAGAAAAAAAAAAAAGATGTCAGCAGAGATATATGGAGATATATGGCCCTGAAAAGAATAGGGAAGAGGGAAGATAGCTGCTATCAATCATGAAGTTATTAATATTATTGATATATGGAATGACAGCATAACATATGTCATTTGCGGTTTCTTTACTTGTTTTGTAATGTTCTTTGAAATGACACTGAATTTCTTCCACATTTACATATATGGCACCTTTGGGATAAAATAGTTTACCTTGAGGTGGATGAAAGCGCGAACTCCCCTTACGTGGAATTGGCAGTGTCATCACAAACTGGGTTCAGCTACCGCTGGGGACTATGGATCACTCAGATCGACTGTCTCATCCCTTCTGCAATCAAAGGTAGGTTGCTTCTGGAAAATCATCAAAACACTTGCCTGAATTCTCTCTCTCTCTCTCTCTCTCTCTCTCTCTCTCTCTCTCTCTCTCTCTCTCTCTCTCTCTCTCTCTCTCTCTCTCTCTCATAACACATTTCATAAGTATATCTTTGGGTCTGGCAGCACCGGCAGGATGCTTCCAGTACTTTCCTGACACCGCTGGAGAATTCAAAAGTTTCAGCTTTGATGATGGTCAGTACTACGAGGACCAGCATTATCGGATATGTCTGGCTGCTGCCCGTGGAACTTGCTCCATCACCTTTACTGCCCAACCCAGACATTTCATGCTTGAAAAATACGGCAACATTGACGAGGTGGGAAAAGTTTTCTTGTGCTTGCTATCCTTTATTTTTATCCTTGTTATCGTTTATTTTGCAAACATTAATACTTTTAAATACTTTTTATCTTTTACATATAATGTATTATTGTCGTAGAAATTATTATTATTATTATTATTATTATTATTATTATTATTATTATTATTATTATTATTATTACTATTATTTTCATCGTGTTAGAAAAACTAAAGGTATTAATAAACTATCATAAAAAAAGACCCTAAAAGATTACCTCACTACTCGCAGCGTCACCTGGGACAATTTTTTTTTTTTTTTAAGAAAACCTGGAAAAATATCAGTATTTCAAGCTAGAATAATTAACTCATGGCTAAGATAAATATGATTGCAGGTACCGTTTGACCGATCAGGGATTAGTTCACTATATTGTGTAAGGGACTACCTAAGGATTCCAGACGGTTCTGCTGACGGTGGCTCACAAACGGCTTCTCATGATCGTTACTGTGGTGGCCACCTCTCATCCATTCATGGCGCTTCGTCCCCAAGTCCAGTTACTAGTGAGTACATGACATGATGATGATGATGATTATATATATATATATATATATATATATATATATATATATATATATATATATATATATATATATATATATATATATATATATATATATATATATATATATATATATATGTGTGTGTGTGTGTGTGTGTGTGTGTGTGTTTTACCCAAAGATGGACCTTGGGTAAAGGAACGCGCACCATAAGTTACCGTAAAATTTCTAGTAATGAGAAGTTGACCTTCACCCGTTTTCCCGCATTTCCATTTGCTTCTTGAAAGTTTAACTGAGTAGATTATGCTGTAGAGAGATTGCTCTTTCCAGTAGTGTAGTTTGTTACCAATCAGTCCCCCAAATAGAGTCCATAGATATTTTTGTAAGATAGTGTTCAGTTTGAGGGAGAGATGCATTGAGTAGGCAGAGCGTGGCATAGCAGGGGTCGAGTCTCTCACCCCAGTCCTCCATTCCCCCCCCCAACCTTTCCCTTTACTTCCGTGTCACATGATCCAGTCCACGGTCCCCAGAGTGGTGTGGGTGCCTTCCTTTTATGGCTGGGCAGGATCTGATAATATAAGTACTCGCGGAACCGATTACTTGGCTAGGCGGATCAGTGGGATTCGGGTCCGGATCTAATTACTAGCGAGTTCCGCGTGCCGAGCGATACTCGTCTAGCGAGACAAATACTAGATCCGTGAGTGACCTGATTACTGGCGGGAAATAATTATTGGTGGGTCTCGCGCGTCGCGCGGTACTCTGGATCCGTGAGAGACCCGATTACTAGCGGGTCCCGCGCCTGCACAGTACTCATATGGATCCATGAGGGACCCGATTACTGGGAGACGATTACTGGACCTGTAAGGCAGCCAGACGATTACTGAGATTGCCTGGCTGTCAGAATCTGAGGCGCTGGCGGTCTGACGAATCCAGTGATATACTATTAATATCCCTTGCCTTGTACTTCTACCTATTAATTTTCTGTGATTGCATTAATTGCTTCCCCTTTTATCTTACGTAAGATTCATAAAAAATGCTCAACAATACACAAACTCGAGCAGTTATATATTTGATAAATCATAATAACTCGATCATATTATTTTTCATTGTCGTGAAGAGCTGAATTATTATGAAACGATAGAAAAGAAAGTTAAAATTGTTTATAGGGAATTATTATTATTATTATTATTATTATTATTATTATTATTATTATTATTATTATTATTATTATTTTATTTTTTATTTTTATTTATTGATTTATTTTTTTATCTTGGACGCTATGCTTATGAAACCACGTTTGACTAATGAAGAAAATTTGCGTGCAGTTTGATATATTTGATAGATAAGGCTGGGAATTTTATTTATACGTATATTGATTCAAAGTATACTAGCCTAGCGCTATGGAGCGACAGAAGCCTCACGGCCAGTTAGCGTAGCTACTAGCCAGTTATAATTTTTTTTTTCTCTGACGTCATGGCATGCCACCCAATCATGTCTCGTAGAAAGTAAGAGAAGTTTGGCAGCATTAAAACTTTTTTAGTGTTGCCAGCAAAAAATATATGATTCAACAATCTTCATTTCTCGTTGTGTATTTTGTTTATCAATATCGTTGATATCTTATTATCGCTCCGTTTGATATAAAAAAATTTTCACAAATAATCTTCATTGTTAAACTTTCACTCTTAAGTAATCGTCTAGCGGATCTGGACCCGATTACTCAGTAATCGGATCCTTTTAACCTTGGCGGATCCGTGGGATTCGGGTCCAGTAATCGGGTCCCGCCCAGCCCTACCCAACACCAAGGACTCTGTATACTAGGAGGATGATCTACTTAATGTTAATTTTCTGCTGTCCCAGAGGTTAACATATATATATATATATATATATATATATATATATATATATATATATATATATATATATATATATATATATATATATATATATATATATATATATATATATATATATATTTGGATATACAGTCCCTTGATATTAGTAAACTAGTACATTTCTTTATTCCTTCATGAACAACCACTCCCTTTGTAAGCGCCGTATGACCCTTTGTTAATGTATTGCACTGGAGGTGACTGAAACGAGCTGTGTAGTACTCGCTCTTTGTATTCAGAAGCAGTCAAACCTACGAATTAACATATCATCAACAATACCGAGAATAACACAGAAAAAGTATATCAATAGGTAAAACAGGTACATCATTGTCATGACACATCACGTCGCCAATTCCGTAAAATATATGAGTCAATACAGAGTTACCTACACTTTAGCGGGTTCAGTCGGTTCTACAGATGAACACCACCAGCACAAACACCGGAAGTCGCTCCCTCGTCTGCGTGATCTGATGTACGTCATTATGTCACGTTAAATGTAATTATGTTAATACACATCACTAAGTCTTCACAATTACGTAAGTATCTAATTACTATAGGATAGATAAGATAGGATGAATGAATGGACGGACAGATGGCAAATGCAGTTTAATATCAACGAATGCAAAGTACTTAGCATAGGTAGAGGAAACCCACACAGTAGGTACACAATAAACAACGAAACTCTGGTAGGTTCAGGGTACGAAAAAGATTTAGGAGTTATAATTAGCTCTGAACTCCGTCTAGGAAAGCAATCCATTGAGGCCAGAAACAGGGTAAATAGGGTATTAGGATTAATTTTTAGGAGTGTTCAAAGTAGAAGGCACGAAGTAATATTAAAATTATATTTGGCGCTGGTCAGACTTCATCTAGACTACGCTGTGCAGTTCTGGTCCCCACATTACAGGAAAGATATAGGTCTATTAGAATCAGTACAGAGGAGAATGACTAAAAGGATACAAGGGATGAGGAGTATTCCTTACGAGGCGAGACTGAAGCTGTTAAATTTACATTCTTTAGAGAGACGTAAGTTAAGAGGGGACCTGATGGAAGTCCTTAAGTGGTATAAGGGTTATAACAAGGGGGATGTAAGCAAAATTCTTAGGATCAGCAACCAGGATAGAATAAGTAATAACGGGTTCAAGCTTGAAAAACTTAGGTATAAGAAAGAGATAGGAAGAAACTAGTTCCCAAATAGAGTGGTGGATGAGTGGAACAGACTCAGTAATTATGTTGTTAGTGCTAAGACATTAGGGAGCTCTAAGAAAAGTTTATGGATGGGGATGATAGGTGGAAATAGGTAGGTATATTTCATACAGGACTGCTGCCACGTGTAAGCCTGGTCGCTTCTTGCAGCTTCCCTTATTATGTTCTCATGTTCTTATGTTCTTATGTTCTATTAGTTATATCAATACACATCATCAAATCCTCACAATTACACAAATATCTATTATCTAACACTATGATAAATACATAGATAGTGCGGGAAACAATCTTCCTCTTGGTTGTATGCAAGGGATTACACTCGGGGATTTACCAGGTGAACACTAAGGGATTTACTGGGATTTACTTTCCGCGCCCTCCCGAGACACGTCTGATGTGTACACGTGACTGTCGTGAAGTGGCTTTGGAGACGCTGCTGGGCCCCTACAGCGTATGATGTTCATTATGCTGTAGGTATGTTATCAACACTCACGTCTTAACAACCATTCGGCGAGAAAAACAGCTGAGGGGGCAAGTTCAACGCGTCTCCTCGGTCCTACACTCCCCTCTCACTCTGTTGTGTTGGCGCGTAGGGGTGCCATACACATCTCATGTATAGCATCAATTGCTACGAATGATATAACGCTAACAAATAAAACATAAATTGTCACATTACAGCGTACGTATGTACGTATCTCTAGCCATGTAAGTTGTACATATACAGCAGCTACACTCCCTCACGTTAATTGAGTGGGCACTCAGTCAACAAACACAGAAGCACTAAGTGACCAAAGCCTGCTGTAATCGAGGTCCGTCCTCCAGGTCATCCTCAAGAAGACAGAGTTTGACAATGCTACCGGTGAGGGTGCACGTGCCAAGTACGGATGCGAGCTTTCCTCACCAACCCATCTTAACCAGATAAGATGTGTGTAACTCTACCAAGACGCCACTGATTTATGGGCAATTGAGATTCCCCTACCAGCACAATATCCCCTGGACGTAGTGAGTGGGCGCTCAGTCAACACAAACACAGGAGCACTAAATGACCAAAGCCCACTGTAGTCGAGGACTATCCTCCAGGTCACCTTCAAGAAGGCAGAGTTTACAATGGGACGGGAGAGGGTGCCCGTGCCAGTACGGACGCAAGCTTTCTTCACCAACTCATCTGAACCGGGTAGGGTGTGTGTAACCCTGCCAAGACGTCACTAGTTCCGCGGCGACTGGGGTTCCACGACCAGCGCGATATCCCCTGGACGTAGATCCCGCACGGGTCCGATCCGACGCTGTCTTGTTCAAAGTGTTAGCACGAAGTTCACCCAAGGTTCCCGCTGCTCCTGCTTCCCTGATGCTTGCAACCTCTTCTAATGGAGAGTTTCATACTTGGGAGTAAAGGCACTGCGCCACATGGCTCTCACCTTAACCTTCAGTATACAGCTACCATCACTCAGCATCACCTCTGACGAGTCTGCTTGATATTGATAACTGCTCCATAGCGGCGGCGCTCCATCGCTCAAGTGGAAGCTGTCTTTAGTCATCCTGCTCGGCCAGGGGGATGTCTCATCAGGATTTTCACCTTGTGCAGGTTGACTTTCTGACGCTATTTAGGAGCCGTAACGACGCCTTTCTACAGCTGAAACCTCAGATACATTGGTGGCATCTTTCATTAGAACAGTGGTGGCACAACTTTTCAGTGAAACATCTGCATCCTGCTGGTGTCTAGTCTCAGCAAGCACATAGACTCCCTGCATCCTGCTGGTGTCTGGTCTCTGCAAGCACATAAACTCACTGCACCCTCCTGGTGTCTAGTCTCTGGCAGCACATAGACTCCCTGCATCCTGCTGGTGTTCAGTATCTACAAACACATTGACTCCCTGCACCCTGCTAGTGTCTAGTCTTTGCAAGCACAGAAACGCCCTGCACCCTGCTGGTGTCCAGTCTGCAAGCACATAAATTCCCGCTGGTGTCTAGTCTCTGCAAGCACATAGACTCCCTGCATCCTGCTGGTGTCTAAACATAAACTCTTGTTGGTGTCTAGAACGTGTCTAGAACGTTGGTGTCTGCGAGAACACAGGCACTCTACACAGTGTCTCGCCAGCACGAGGACACAGACACTACACAGTGCCTCGCCAGCACGAGAACACAGTCACTCTACAGTGTTCTGCCAGTGCGAGGACACTGGCACTTTACAGTGTCTCGCCAGCGGGAGGACACAGGCACTACATGGTGTCTTGCCCAGCGCAAGGACACTCACTACACGGTGTCTCGCCCAGAGCGAGGACACAGACACTCTTCGCCAGTGCGAAGACACAGGCACTTTAGACTGTGACCTCTGGGAGGGCACAAACTGTGAAAGCAAAACCCAGCCTTGTAACTCCACATATAACAGGCAAAGGGAACACTTTTAACCCTGAATCAAAGAAGTCTTTGTAAACTCACAGAAGCAATCACGTCCGGTTATTTAAATACATTTCCCTTGTTGTTCTTATGTATGCATATTAAACTTCATCTCGAAACAGTGTAACAGGAATTTACTGT
Organism: Scylla paramamosain; assembly: GCF_035594125.1. Taxonomy (NCBI): domain Eukaryota; kingdom Metazoa; phylum Arthropoda; class Malacostraca; order Decapoda; family Portunidae; genus Scylla; species Scylla paramamosain. Next base: position 21,527,113 of record NC_087152.1, on the reverse strand, counting down.
GATGGTGAGCGGACGTAATGTCGTGTACAGTCTGTGTTGATGAGCAGACGTCGTGAACAGACATCCTGCATTGAGCATTGAGAGTGATCTCACCCACAGAAGTTCAAGGACCCGCCAACAAGTTTTGACCGATTACGATCCCGAGCCCGATACCGATCGAATCAATACATGGAGTCAGCGTGAAACGGGTCTCACCACCCTACGCTATCCCACTAAGAAAGTGTTGTTAACAGTCAAAACGTGAAGGGCCGACCGTCGAGGCGGATCATACATCTCCACGAGGGCGCCCGGGGCTGTAGGTGAGCGGGGCGCGGCGCGGCCGACTGGGAGGCTGCTGGGAGCTGGCGGACATCCTGCGCCCGCCAGCGGTGACAGGGGGACCGAGACCGGAGCCACACCCGCCACCGGCTGCCGCGAAGGAGTCAACCAGCGGAAAGTCTAGGTCCTCTAGGAGATACCTCCCGTGCCCGCTCCGACAGCCACAAAGTGAGACAGCTGCCAGGACTCGCAAGCAGTACTCAGTAAAAAGAGCGGGTCGGTGCACGTGCCCACGTCTCACGCATGCACACAGGCACGGACACATGCTCCTCACCCTCCTTACTATTGGAAAATGCCCCCAAGGCTGAAGCGCCCATACACATATTCCCTGAGTGGAGTCTTTGATTCCTCTAACTGATCCATTAACCCAGCTGAGGCTGGGTCAGCACAATATCATCTTATTCCATTCACTACCATCCTCACCTCTCTTTACATGGGTTCCGAGGTTGTTTGCACGTGAAGTGTCCAAGGCCTCCATGGCCCTCCCACCTCCTCTTCCTTTCACAGGAGCCTCGGAGGTCTGTTCCCCCTTTCTCTTTGTTTCACGTGCCTCAGTAGCACGCCCTATAGCCATGCCCTTGACTTGCACCCCTGCGGTGCGCTCCACTGTGCCTTTCGCTCGCACCCCAACGGTGAGCCCAACTGTGCTCTTCCCTCGTGCCGCTGCGACTTTGGCTCGCACCCCAGTGGTGCGCTGGGTTACGCCTTTCGTTCGCACCATGGCGGTGCGAACGAAAGGCGTAACCCCTTTCGCTCGTACCGTTGCGAATTTCGCTCGCACCCCAGTGGTGCGCCCGGTCGCGCTTTTCGTTCGCACCATAGCAGTGCGCCAGCCTTTCGATTTGTTTGAACAAACCTCCTTTTCTCGCCCTTGTGTTAATTCGTCTCCGCTTGTGTCCTCATTCATTTCCGTCTCGGTTTCCTGCAGTTCAGATAGAACTTCACTCTCCGATGACATGGGTGAGCCCCGAGGCTCCCCTTCCTTTCCTTTCTTTGATTCCGGGATCAATTCTTCCTAGCTTGAGGGCTCGGCATCAGCACGTTTTGCCAACCCTTTCGCGGAAAGATGGTAAAGAACGGCCTCTTGAGCCTTCATGACTTCCTTGGCAACATCCTTAATCAAGCCGCTCAATTCCCTTCGAGTCGCCAGGAAAGATCTGTCAGCAGAAACAAGTCAAGGTTTGTTTGCGTCCACTGTGCTCATTTACTCGGCGACTTCTACCCATGCTTCGTCCTCTATCGGGTTCGTCTGCAGCAGCAGACATCGTGATGGCAACCAGGAACGAAGTGACAAAGACTCCCCTACCGTAGAGTTTATAGTGGTTGATGTCGTGGTGATAGAGGCACCCCAGCCGAGACACCCAAGGACAACGTAGTGCGTATGAATACACTCAATTCGTTCACGATTTACACGAGAATTAGCACTTTCCCACGACGGGTTTTATCATAAGGCGTCGCGGTGGAATCTACAGTACGCTCGAGACGCCCGGGTCGACGCACAGACGAACATAATTCATTCATGTACTCATATGAGAGTTGGTAGTTTCCTACCGTGGACTTTATCGTGGTTGACTTCTTAGGGCAGGCCCGCCTTCACCCGGGCCATCGATTACATACATACAATAGGGGTCGTTGTTGCAGTTCGTGATGCGTCCCGCTGCCGCAGTACCGCGGCCCCTTGTCGTCCGCTGCTTGTCCTCTGTCGTCTCCACAGCATCCAGTTCCCGAAGTGTTTGACTGTAAGCGCCGTATGACGCTTTGTTAATGTATTGTACTGGAGGTGACTGAAGCGAAATGTGCAGTACTCGCTCCTTGTATTCAGAAGCGGTCAAACCTGCGAATTAACATATAATCACCAATACCGAGAATAACACAGAAAAGTATATTAATAGGTAAAACAGGTACATCAATGTCATGGCACATCACGTCGTCAATTCCGTAAAATACATGAGTCAATATAGAGTTACTTACACTTTAGCGGGTTCGGTCGGTTCCCTCATTACATGAAAATTTATGAGCTGGATTCAAGGAATGACCATGAATAACTCAGTCACAATGCCATGTAACCATTAAGCTGATACATAACCTAGCACCTGGAAAGCCCACTACTGTACCTATGATACAGATCTCAGGTACATTATAAATTCATCATACAATGTAAAAGAGGAACTTTCGAGTCTAAAAAAGTTACCTCTCCTCTCACGATCCTTAGGAAAGTGAAAAGAAAAGGTCAAATTCTTATTTCACTTGTAATTATTTGAACATTACATTGATGAGTATGATCAAATACCAATCTTGGCAAAGTATATGCGAATAAAAAGATGTGTGAATCGACAAATTGCTGTCCTCCACACGTTCCTTAGTGTGATGACTGATTATTTTAATCCTCTGGCTGTTTGGCGGGGCTGCGTTCGCGCGGCGACCAGCTCGCCCATTAGTAGTGGTGGGCAGGAACCGATAACTCAATTATTCAAGGAACCGGTTCCTAAGGCGGGCGGAACTGACGGAACCGGTTTTGGAACCGGTTCTGCGGGAAAATCGGTAAAGCGCGACTAGTGAATATCCGAATCTCGAAACCGCCAGCGCGCTACTTGACGGTTAACAGGGTGTAGCGGTTCTGGGACTCATCTAGAATACTGGCAGGGATGATTACCGAGTAATGACTCCCGGTCCCGAGAGACCGAGACTCCAGGATGGATTGTGAATGGGTGCACCGTTTAGTTGACGTTTACTCTTATCTCATACAGGATTTGTTCAATAATATACATGCTTGGGTTTATATCAACTCGAATATTCAGTGGGATATCTAGTGCGGAGCTGTTTCATGTTTGATGTAATTCCATTGCATTTCAGTTTGTCTTTAAAGACTTAAGCATACGATACAACATGAGACAACGTATGCCCTATATAATTCCACACTTCGATGTCACTGTTTTGTTAAACTGACTAGGTTTAAGCGTGACAAGTCCTCCTCTAACACTGCAAATTTAGATATAATCTCAATATGTGCACCTTTAACGCGCTGCCCTTGAAAAATCCTTGGTGTGATGTTACGTTATACTTCGAGACAGGAAGGATTACAGAACAATCAACATGTAAGATATTTTATATATCTATGCAGATAAGTTTCTATTTACTCACGAGGAGAAAGGTAACAAACCACCTCTTGTTTGGCAATCTTAACTCTTATGACGCGTCACCGGAAGTGCACCAATATATATATATATATATATATATATATATATATATATATATATATATATATATATATATATATATATATATATATATATATATATATATATATATATATATATATATATATATATATATATATATATATATATATATATATATATATATATATATATATATATATATATATATATATATATATATATATATATATATATATATATATATATATATATATATACACACACACACACACACACACACACACACACACCCATGTTATGACGTCATTGGGTATCTACCAAAGTACAAAAAAAAAAAAAAAGACTACGCTTATGGGAACACTAAATATGTGCCTCCTATTGGCTAAAATGAACGAAATATTTTAATATTACTCATACAATTTCTTTGAATACTGGACACAGAGACACTTACTCATATCTGATTATATTAAACTGCTTCGTTCATTGGTACATAACATTTGTAAGAGTTCCTAAATAATATTAATGACTACATACATATTTTAAAAACTGCATAAATGTTGTAACTCGTGCGTATCTGCCATCAATACTCGTTTAGAACCATTAAGGCGGAACCAGCTCCAAGACTCGGAACCGGTTCCGGAACCGGTTCCCGCCCAACCCTACCCATTGGGGTGGACCGTCCTCCTACTATGCAGTCCTTGCCCACAGTTTGAGAAGGCTTGGGAATTGTGCTTTCTGAACAGACGGTCGCTTATCATGTGAGCCGCAAGCGCGAAGATGGCTGCTGATCAGATTTCCATCAAATACGTCAGATGCAAACAAGCATATCATTGGTATCTTAATGTTATTATCACTTTCATCTCTGGATAGTGATTTGTTGGTTATTGTTGGTCTTAAAAGCATTGGTCTCACAAAGTCTTTAACAAACACAATACCTGCAACGTCCAATCTATATCTCTTAATAGATTCAACATCGCTCAGTTAATTTAGAATGTCTTTTCTCCCGAAATTCCCTCTGCTAGTGCACACCGACTTTTTGTTGTTGCTCGGCCATGTTGGCTTATGAGTGATTTATGAGCAATTCGTTAGCCTTATGACACCTCCGACCCACTCAAAACGGCGCAGCGAACATATGAAAATTTCATAGCGCTTAAGACAGATTTATGAAGTATTTATGAAAAATATTCGCTATTTTGAAGGCTTATGACAGGTTTATAGCTTTATGACTTTTTATAAGTTGCCTCATGCCTCTTGGCCTACTTTCCCTTTCTATCGTTTTCTCTGCATTGTCCTTTACATCATTACCATTAATTCCCTTTTGTCTCAAGCGGTTTATGGCCTTCTTCCTGTTGTACAACTCCGTGGGTCCTGCGTCCATGTTTGTTATTTTCTCGGTTCCCTCGATATCAATTAATTTCCTGTTGGAATGACCGTTTTTCTCCAGTTTCATGAGTTTTCTCAAATTCTTCTTTCTTCTTACTTATTTTATCTTCCCTTCATTCTTCTTTCTTATTTTGTTTTCTTTCTTCTTTCGTAATAATACAGTATATACTGCGGTGTGGGTCTGTACTTGTCCTGTATATGATAGATTTTGGGTTTTCAATCTCCTGAGACTCATGCACTTTACATTTCTGCCTGGAATCATGTCAAAATTGTACTTCAATTAGACGAATCTCTTTCATCAATAGAAAACGTCAAAAACTTTCCGAATCTATTTTTCCCCTCTTGATTTCTGGAACCTTGGCAAAAGGTCTCCAACAGCATTTTTTCTTTCCCTCTATTCCTACCTTGTAGCACCACTGCCATCTCATCCATCTCTAAATTTGAGCTCTTCACTCAAATTTTGCTAAATATTTAGTGTTGGATGATTCATGGTTTGTTTCTCCCTCTTCTTCATCCTCTAACTATTTCATGCCTTCTATTAAAATTCTTCCTCGCCGGCCCTCAGATAGCTCATGGACATGATAAGGTCTATCTTATTTTTCTGCATAAGTGTGTTTCCGTTCTCTCATCTTGTCTGGTCAAACTGTTCCATCTTTGTCCATCAGCATTCACCTTTCGGTCCTGATGGAAATTTTTCTACATACAGCTTAACCATTCTAATCATCCAAATTACCAGCATGTTGTTATGGCTTCTTGTCCTTGTAAAGTTTTTAATTTATTCTTAACTGTTAGGAAGATTCATAAACAGCAATCACTCCACAATTTTATAGGTGATGGCCAATATGTTTTTTTTTTTTTTTTTTGTATTAGCTCTACTAGTTATTTCCTTAGTTCCTTCCTTTCCTTCCTTACTTAGTCATCCTGTTTAGGAATTTTGGTGAAACTTTCGGTGTTATCTTAGATATATCAAAGCATCTGACAGAGTCAGGCACAAAGCACTCCTTTTTCTCTGCGACTTGATCTGAAGTTTCCTTTCTGATCGTTCTATTGCTGTTGTGGTAGACGGCCAATGCTCTTAGTTTATTAACAGTGGTGTTATTTTCTTCGAAGGCAAATTTTATCCTATCCACTCCTGTGCTGATAAAAATAACTATGCACTTTTCCACGTCTTTTCCTTGATATCTAACCCTTTAGAATAAGATAAAGATAAAACGCCTTCATTTTCATATTGGATACATGATGTAATATGAAACTTATTTTGGCAAAGAGCTCAACCATAAAGTAAAATATGAAATATTCATACCTCATAAATATACAAAATACACATGCGCACATAAAGCAGTACTGTACATTACGTAAGTGCAGACCAAATATCAGACCACTTAGATGCTACGAGGTTATGAAGTTTTATGATATTAGGAATGAAGGAACTAGTGAACCTGTTTGTATGACACCCAGGGAATGCTAACCTCTTCTCTGATATGATAAAAATAAATAATATAATAGATAAATAAATAGATAAATAACAATAATAATAATAATAATAATAATAATAATAATAATAATAATAATAAAAATAATAATAATAATAATAATAATAATAATAATAATAATAATAATAAAAACATAATTACTGTTCAGTGGATGGTTTACATCTGTCACGATCTTATTTACTTCTTAATTGTGCTTCATCTAATCATGATACAATTTACTTGCTTGAAATCTACCAACGAATTATATATATATATATATATATATATATATATATATATATATATATATATATATATATATATATATATATATATATATATATATATATATATATATATATATATATATATATATATATATATATATATATATATATATATATATATATATATATATATATATATATATATATATATATATATATATATATATATATATATATATATATATATATATATATATATATATATATATATATATATATATATATATATATATATATATAATTTTTATCTTTACATGTTCATTTTCCATATCATATTGTAATAGAAAAAAAACAAGATTGATCCTACTAAAGACTTACAAAATGACAATATTGTCCTATCCCAATGAATTTTTTTTTTTTTCAGTGCTCTAAGAAAAAGGGATACGTTGTAGACATTTCTTGTACAACTGTTGTGTGTTTTTAGATCTCTTTAATTTATTATCAGTACTTATATCCAGGCATTCATATTCCACAACTACTTTAACATGAATCAGTGATATAATTATTTACTCTGAAATTTGTTATAATTTCTTTAGTTTTCTTTACAGTGATAATGAGATCATTATCACTGCACCAGGATATCTGGATTAAATAATCATTTGAATTGTCGCTACTGATTCTGTCTATAATTGCCGTATCGTCCGCATATTTTATAATGGATGACCTGCAATATTTGTTGTTGCAGTCATTTGTATACAAAATAAAAAGTAATGGTGCAAATACACATCCATAGAGAACAGTGGTGTTAGTAGATACAATTTCAGATTTAACATTCTTGCCTCCAGGTTCCAGACATTTAATTATAATTGCACAGGTCGAAGATCATTTGAGTCTTTTGGGCTAGTTTTTAGGCACGGGGATAATAATCTCCGACATTCTCCACATATCTGGTACAATACCCTGGTCGAGGAAAGTTTGGAAAAATGTAGTGAGTGATTCTGCTCTGTATATAATTTCTGTAATTTATAAGGAATGTTACCAGTTCTTTCTCGCTTTTATACACTGAAATTGTTTCAGTAAGTTCATAATATGTGTTAAGATGTTTTCAGTAGTGGCACAGATTACCTAAACGCAACCAAACAGTGTATTCCTTCACTGCTGGACGCGATGACCTTGTTCCGTTAACAGACAACAGCCATACATCACCGGACTCGGAGAAATTACATTTCCCTCATTTTGAAGTATCATAATCGTGATTACATATAGAATATCAGTACCAATGATACTGTAAGATACAAATCAATGGGTGAGGTATTAGTATTAATAGACCTTCATCCATAACTTACAATCCTCGCTCCATGTTTCCGCAAGGAAAGTTCTTCATCATCTGGGTGCGTTGGTGGGAAGTGGGCTAGTTTGAATGTGTACTATCGTATCAGTTTGATTTAGTTTCAGCTAAAACATCGTCACGAAAATGTATTTTCCAACCCATCCTGAAACTAACACATATTACATATTAATGAAGAAAATCAATCAACACTTCTACGATGTTTAAATCAGAGCTAAAGAATGGTATGGGACAAAACACATTCTAAAATCGCAAAAATTCCACGTCATAAAAAGGAGTTTCTTTCTTTTTGTTTTATTTATCAATTTCTGGTTCTGTTCAATGTAAAATGTTATCTAATCAACTAGAAGTGAACTTATAACATCAAGTATCACGGTCTTGAACGGCATTACATCCTAAATATTATTACAGATAAAATCTTTTCATGAACTTTACTGCTGCGGGTGTTGTGGTTGCTACGTGGTGATTGGCCTATGAAAAAATTTGGGTTTTTGCCTCAGGACAGGCAAACGCCAGAGGAGTCTGTTTGCTTCCGTTTGCCCTTCCCACGAAAGCGTTTGGATTGTCAAAGCCGCTAATGCACACGCTTTCATTGTTATTTTTTCTGCATTGTTACTTCTGACAAGTAATACTATATGATCACATTCTACTTTAAAGTTGTGAACATCAAGCCTAACATAAAAGCAGTTCAAATTGTTCTTCATTTCAAGGCATTTAGTGGGTCAAATAACATTCGTTCTTTTAAGTCACATAATAGTTTCTGACTTTTGCAGACAATTTTTGTTTCTTTCAATTTGCACTTTATATGCACATTTAACTTTAGTTTCTTAGTCTATAATTGTTTCTGTCACTCTGTTGCAGGCGATCACTGTCAGTGAGACGAATAGCTTCTGAGTTCCTTTTCTTTATGCTTTTGGTTGATCTAAATATAGTTTCATATTTAAAAATTGTCATATCTTGTAAGACAATTTAAATTAAAGAAGAGCCTTGTAATTACTTCCTGAGAATCAAAATGAAGGGGTGATAACGTGTTTTGGTGTGCCACAAGACGGATGAATATGTGGGAAGGAACATTACAATTTTTTTCTCTACATTTTCTCTAGATAATTAAAATACAAATGATGCAGAAAAAGTTAAGCAGATATGAGAAAAATCTGGGAAAGGTTTTTAATATCTGACCATTTTGTAAGGAAGAATTAATTATCTACTAGAAGAGAAAATGGCACATACCTGCCATAAGCGAGAGACAGACGGCTTCTGAATCTGATGCAAAGCTTGGGAACGGAAGCAGGGATATCATGGACTGAATTACAAGCGACTGATTACTCTCAAATTCTGCAGATTATTCCCTATCTTTTGAGACTCCATATCGACATGAAATTGAAGAATGAATTACGGGGAACAAAAAATACTGTCTTACTCCACAATAAATATAATTTTTCGGTAATTTAAACAAGGGAAATAAAAAAATTAGCAACCTGGTAGGAAAGGAGCTGGGTTGGAGAGGGGCCGAGAAGAATATTCTAGAAGAGTATTCTATAAGGGTTGCATCGGAAATTAAGCTTAGTTTTATATATATATATATATATATATATATATATATATATATATATATATATATATATATATATATATATATATATATATATATATATATATATATATATATATATATATATATATATATATATATATATATATATATATATATATATATATATATATATATATATATATATATATATATATATATATATATATATATATATATATATATATATATATATATATATATATATATATATATATATATATATATATATATATATATATATATATATATATATATATATATATATATATATATATATATATATATATATATATATATATATATATATATATATATATATATATATATATATATATATATATATATATATATATATATATATATATATATATATATATATATATATATATATATATATATATATATATATATATATATATATATATATATATATATATATATATATATATATATATATATATATATATATATATATATATATATATATATATATATATATATATATATATATATATATATATATATATATATATATATATATATATATATATATATATATATATATATATATATATATATATATATATATATATATATATATATATATATATATATATATATATATATATATATATATATATATATATATATATATATATATATATATATATATATATATATATATATATATATATATATATATATATATATATATATATATATATATATATATATATATATATATATGTATATATATATATATATATATATATATATATATATATATATATATATATATATATATATATATATATATATATATATATATATATATATATATATATATTACAGGTTCCCTTTCTTTTTTGCTATTTTTTCCATTTTTACCATTATTTATAATTTATGTATTCAATTTGTATGTACAACATCTCTCGTTTCCCTTTTTGTTTTCGATCACTTCTTAGATGTCACGCGCGCCCCCCAGTCAACGGCTGGCCTCTGGGCTATAATGTTTACTCTGTACTTGGCAGTTTGTTATTATACTGGGAGATCAAACACTGAAAAATATCTCCCAGTATAATAAAAAACTGCCAAGTAGAGTAAACATTATATATATATATATATATATATATATATATATATATATATATATATATATATATATATATATATATATATATATATATATATATATATATATATATATATATATATATATATATATATATATATATATATATATATATATATATATATATATATATATATATATATATATATATATATATATATGGACATCCTATCATATAGCTCAGCCACACCTATGCTGCGATCCCTCAACGAAAACATAACAAATAATATGAGTGGCAAAAGCACATCAAATAGAAAAATATGGATATATGAACATTGAGTGTGCTTATCTGTGTAAGGCACACAAAGTAATAAATGAAGGCAAAACAAATATGCAAAAGAACACACACAAAAAAAAAAAAAATTGCAGAGAAAATGCCATAAGGGACAAGAATAATAATGAGAATGTGAAATATGTGTACATATATAGTGACGAAGGTGTAAGTGTGTCTAATGGAAGAAGGCACACAAAAGTACGACACTGACATAATAGAAAGAATGTAAAACGAGCAAAATTTCAGTAAATATCACAAAATGTAATAATAATAAGAATAACAATGAAAAATGCGTAGATATGGATGCACAGTGGACTTACCTTCGTAAGACACACGAGATGATACAATACAAGGATATAATAAGGATAGAAACAAACAAAAATGTTATGAAAATATCCCTCCTGCAGGATAAAAAAAAAAAAGAAATACCACAGCAGGACAGCACAAAAATAGTAATAAATTTAATCCTAATATGAGGCAAAAAATAATAATCCCTCCCAGGGGCACAAGAAAACGGACAAATCCTTGGGGCAGCAAAAAGAAAAAAAGTACATGATAAATATGAAATTGAGTCCCAAAAATAATTATTTTTTTTTACATAGCCCTACTACGGAGGTAACAGGAATGTGCAGGGATAGGATGAACAGAAGTATGAGAGACAGGTGGAGACTGAGGCATTGAAGAAGCAGAAGAAGAGGAGGTGGGGACCCAAATCTTCTTCAACCTGTCAACATGGACAACTTCTGAAATATTTAGATTTGGATCAAAATTTTAAAATTTGTTACCAGAAAGGCTATTTGTAATGAGATAAGAGCCTGAAAATTTAGGTTCTAATTTAGATTGACGCAGAGGAGAAGCCTTAAAGACAGTGTCAGCAATACCAAGGGACACAGGCATGGCTGTAGTGTGCTGCCGACTAATCATCTCCGTGCATGAAGCCTGTAGTCTTTCTCGCACAGATGCATGGATAGTCTGAAACGTGCGGATATGGGACTGAGCATAGTCATCAGCGGAACACATTGGCACACGTGGGGCTACTAGTATGTCATAAGAGAGACGGTTCTCTTCGCCAAACACAATATAGTGAGGAATCTTTCCCGTAGATGAATTCACAGATCCATTAATGGAAGCAGCTACATGCAGAAGCCAATCTTCCCATGACTCATGAAGTTTATCTGCAAAATGCGGAAGGATCTCCAGAATCTTTCTATTACTCCGTTCCACAAGTCCATTAGAAGCTGGATGGTGAACAATAATAAAGCACTGGGAAATTCTGTACTGTTGGCAAATGGTATTAAGTACCTCATTCTTAAACTCCGACCCATTATCAGAAAGCAAAATTGAAGGTGTAGTGAATGGACAAAGGAAGTGGGACACTAAAGCATGAGCCACAACTGTAGGTGCAAGAATAACAAATCGACTGAAATGATCAACACAGACTAGAACATAAAATTCTTGGTGACTGCAAGGAAACTGCAGAAGGTTCAAAGCAACAGTATCAAAAGGACCAGCAGGAGTCAGATATTCAAGCATAGGAGCTGTGTGAATGATACCCTTAGTTTGTGCACAAAAAAGACATTGCGCTACATGATTTGTGATGTCAGGGCTCATCATAATCCAGTAATAATGCTTATGAACCATTGTTAAAGATGTGTCATGTCCTGGATGCCCAGACTAGGGAGCGTCATGAATGAGTTGAAACACAGATGGAACTAAAGAAGTGGGGATGACAAGTTGCGTCACTCTTTTCTCATGAACTGACACAGTACGACATAATATACAATCAACAAGGGAAAACTGAGACAAATTCATCCCTTTCTCTGGTAAACTCTGGAACTCCCTGCCTGCTTCTGTATTTCCACCTTCCTATGATTTGAATTCCTTCAAGAGGGAGGTTTCAAGACACTTATTCATCAATTTTTGACCACTGCTTGACCCTTTTATGGGACTGGCATTTCAGTAGGCATATTTTTTATTGGATTTTTGTTGCCCTTGGCCAGTGTCCTTCCTACATAAAAAAAGAAGAATATATATATATATATATATATATATATATATATATATATATATATATATATATATATATATATATATATATATATATATATATATATATATATATATATATATATATATATATATATATATATATTTATATATATCTGTGTGTGTGTGTGTGTTTCATCTTCCTTTTCTATTTTTTATGTAAGAGGGTCACTGACGAAGGGAAACAAAACAGGAAAAAAAAATCTCACGTGCCAGTCCCAAGAAAGTCATCGAAAATTGAAGGTTAAGTGTCTTGAAACTTCCCTCTTGAAAGAGTTCAAGTCATAGGAAGGAGGAAATACAGGAGCAGGCAAGGAGTTCCAAAATTCACCAGAGAAAGGGATGAATGGCTGAGAGTAGTGGTTAACTCTTGCATTAAAGGGGTGGACAGAATAGGGATGAGTGAAAGCGAGGCCGCGGAAGGACGGGAGGTATGCATTTAGCAAGATCAGAAGAGCAATTAGCGTGAAAATAGCTGTAGAAAACAGCAAGATATGTAATATCGCGGCGATGAGAAAGAGGCTGAAGACAGTTAGTTAAAGGAGAGAAATTGATAAGACGAGAATCTTTTGATTCCACCCTGTCTAAAATAGCAGTATGAGTGAAACCCTCTTATACATGTAAGGCACGCTCCATGCATGGACGGATAAGGCCCCTGTACAGGGTTAACAGCTGGAGGCTGGGGAGGGGAGGATGAGAAAAAAAACTGGCGAAGACGACTCAGAACACCTAACTTCATAGAATCTGTTTTAGTTAGAGATGAGATGTGAAGTTTCCAGTTTAGATTATAAGTAAAGAACAGAAAGAATGTCCATTGTAAACGAGGAGAACAGTTGAGTGTCATTGAAGAAGAAAAGATAGTTTTCAGGAAGGTTGTTTCAAGTTGATAGATGGAGGAATTGAGTTTTTTGAGGCATTGAACAATACTAATTTTTTTCTGCCCCAATCAGAAATCTCAGAGAGATCAGAAGTCAGGCGTGAACTGTATAGTTTCTGAAGGGTTGGATGACTACGAAAAGACGTGGAAAAGTGCAGGGTGGTATCATCATCATAGGAGTGGATAGGACAAGAAGTTTGGTTTAGATCATTGATGAATAATAGGAAGAGAGCGGGTGACAGGTCAGAATCCTAAAGAGTACCACTGTTTATAGATTTAGGAGAAAAACAATGACCGTCTACTACAGCAACAATAGAAAGGTCAGAAAGGAAACTTGAGATGATGTTACAGAGAGAAGGATAGAAGCAATAGGAGGGTAGCTTGGAAATCAAAGCTTTGTGACAGACTCTATCTAAAGCTTTAGAAATGTCTAAGGCACAAACAAAAGTTTCACCAATATTCCTAAATGAGGATGACCAAGATTCAGTAAGGAAAGCCAAAAGATCATCAGTAGAGCATCCTCGACGTAACCCATGCTGGTGATCAGATAGAAGGTTGTGAAGTGATAGATGTTTAAGAATCTTCCTGTTTAGGATAGATTCAAAAACTTTAGCGAGGCAAGAAATTAAAACAATAGGACGGTATTAGGGATTAAAACGGTCACCCTTTTTAGGAACAGACCGAATGTAAACAAACTTCCAGTTAGAAGGAAAGGTAGATGTTGATAGACAGAGTTGAAAGAGTTTGACTGGGCAAGATGCAAGCACAGAGGCACAGTTTCGGAAAACGATAGGAGGGACCCCATCAGGTCCATAACCCTTCCGAAGGAGGGCATGGAAAACATCACTGCGAAAGGATCTTAATGTGTAGCATGAAGTAGAAGAGGGAGGAACAAGCCCCGAATCATCCAAGGTAGTGTTTTTAGCAAAGATTTGAGCGAAGAGTTCAGCTTTAGAGATAGATGAGATGGCAGTGGTGCCATCAGGTTGAAATAAAGGAGACAACGATGAAGAAACAAAGTTGTTGGAGATGTTTTTGGCTAGGTGCCAGAAATCTCGAGAGGAGTTAGATTGAAAGATTTTGACACTCTGTTAATGAAGGAGTTTTTGGCTAGTTAGAGAACAGATTTGCCATGATTCCGGACAGAAATATAAAGGGCATGAGATTCAGGTGATGGAAGATTTAAGTATCTTTTGTGGGCCACCTCTCTGTCATGTATAACATGAGAACAAGCTGTGTTAAACCAAGGTTTCGAAGGTTTAGGTCGAGAAAAAGAGTGAGAAATGTACACCTCCATGCCAGACACTATCACTTCTGTTATGCGTTCAGCACACAGAGACAGGACTCTGACACGGAAGAAATAGTTATTCCAAGGAAAATCATATAAATACCTCCTTAGGTAACCAATTAGCAGAGGCAAAACGCCAGAGGCACTTCCAGTTTGCGGATCCTGAAGAGGGATTGGAGCGATAGGACAAAATATAATTATGAGATTATGATCGGAGGAGCCGAACAGAGATGATAGGGTGATGGCATAAACAAAAAATTTAGAGGTTAGGAAAAGATCAAGAATGTTGGGCGTATCTCCAAAACGGTCAGGAATACAAGTAGGGTGTTGCACCAGTTGCTCTAGGTCATGGAGGATAGCAAAGTTAAAGGCTAGTTCACGATGATGGTCAATGAAGGGAGAGGATAGCCAAGGCTGGAGGAGAACATTGAAATCTCCAAGAATGGAGATCTCTGCAAAAAGGAAAGAAAGTTGGAATGTGCTGGAATTTAGAAGTTAAGTAGTCAAAGAATTTCTTATATTTAGAGGAGTTAGGTGAGAGGTATACAGCACAGATAAATTTAGTTTGACAGTGACTCTGTAGTCGTAACCAAATGGTAGAAAATTCGGAAGATTTAAGAGCGTGGGCAAGAGAGCAGGTTAAGTCGTTGTGCCATAGACGACAGATCCAGCTTTGGATTGAAAATGAGGATAGGGAAAGTAGGAGAGAGCAGAAAAGGGGCTACTGTCACTTGCCTCAGACACCTGTGTTTCAGTGAAAAAAAAAAAATGAGGTTTAGTTGAGGAGAGGTAGTGTTCTTCAGATTGAAAATTAGATCTAAGGCCGCCAATGTTGCAGGCGGCAACATGAAGAAAAAGTTGAGGGGGATGTCAAAACACTTAGGGTCGATACCAGAAGAGCGGTCCGACCTGGGGAAATTTGTGGTCCCCTACCTAGATGGGAACTCCGAGGCAGGTGTAGGAGTCGCTGTATTTAATTAAGAGTTTTGAGTGAAGGGCATGTGTGTGTAATAAGGTGCATGTAGTTTTGTGTGAAGGAAGAGAGTTGTCTTTAGAGGGCAGGCTGTGACTGCCCCCTCGTGTTGTGAAACACAAAGGGAAACGTTCAGTGAGGGCACAGCTGGGTTATTGATAAGTTCACAGCATCCCCTGATCCAGTCCTTCAAACCTCCTTGCATCTACTGCGTGTTTTTCTTTGGTCTCGTCAGGCCGTGTCACTAGTCGAGTGGTGGTATTGGAATTCCATGCTGGTGTTCCACACAAATTCATGCCACGGGCCCACGGTCCAGGCTTCAAAATCACCTTTCTGCATAACCCTTGCTCCTCTCAGGTAGGTTAGATAGTCAATCTACTGTATGTGAACATAAATGCAAAAAATAAATAAATAAATAAATAAATAAACAAACAAACAAAAAAATTAACATAAATGCAAAAAAAAAAATAAAATAAATAAATACAGAAAATAAAACATAACTTAAATGCAAAAATAAATAAATAAAATAAGTAAATAAATAAATTAATTAATTAAATAAGATAAAAATCCAAGTTTATAAAGTTTAGAAGTTTCAATTATCGAGAAGAACTGGCATGTATTATTTACTCATTCCTGATGACCGCACATGGTAAATCAATACCTGCTAATTCTTAATAACTTATCGGAATACCACAGGAGAACTCGTCCCAGCAGCCCAACGTACGTGATGACGAACAGGTGACTCCACAGGTCACCGTACCCCCACCCCTATTCCTTAAGGTCAGACGATATTGATTTATTATGTTGACAAATAATTTACATATGAAATTAATTATGAGTACGTGCATTATAATATGTATGTTGTTATTTTCAGCTGTTGTAGTCTCCTGCCTGTCAAAGAGATTTATTTTTCCTTGATCTTACTTGATCTTAATCTTGATAATATTAGGTGACATGACTGATCCTGATCTAGGCCAAATTTTATAAACGGCAACTCCAGTAAAAGAAAGCAAAGAAACGAAACAGAAAATGATCAGTATCTTCCACACAAGTACGTAGTTGCTACATCTTGCACACTACATTATCTCCAGGAACTCCTTCAGTACCTTAAATTCATCCTTTCACCGTATCTGTACAGTCACAGCAACAACACTATCCAATTCCTTCATATTTTATCCATTCCTTCATTCCTATTATAGCCTGATCAGTCTTAATTAATTACTTGCATAATCTCTCCTGTCTTCTTCATACTTCTCACACTCCAACATCCCCCATTCCACTGTTTCATCCTTTGGCACACTTTGGTGCAGAATTTAGACCATCTGTAATTCTTTACATTCATATTCATACACCGTGTCCTATCTCGGAAGAGATCATAACTCATGCTTCCACAATACTACTTTTCATACGTTGGGGCCTTTTTCTACTTATGTAATTCTAGGGTTCTTTTGTTCCTCCTCAGTTTTTCCTTTAATCCAGTCCCACATCTCTTCTCTGCCTCTTATCTCACTTCTCATTTTCTCACCTCCAATTCAGTTCTCTCTCTGGCTCCTCTTGTCATTATCCATTCACACATATTTCGATTTCTTCCAGCCATTTTAATCCCCACACAATGTGCACTCCACTCCTTTCTGTCATTTGCTTTCATTTGCTTCCACTTTCATTCCCTACCCCATCATCATCGAGGTGCCATGTCTCTGACGCTAACGGTCAATCCTTGCCACCTGGATCTGTCTTCTGCTAGCTTTATAATTTGGCCTAGAGTTCTTCTTTACTGAAATGTCTTTAAATAATAGAGTGTTCAAGTATTTCTGGCTCTGTCTTCCTTTTTCTTCTTCCTTCTATTTTCCCAAAATAATTATACATATATATATATATATATATATATATATATATATATATATATATATATATATATATATATATATATATATATATATATATATATATATATATATATATATATATATATATATGTATATATATATATATATATATATATATATATATATATATATATATATATATATATATATATATATATATATATATATATATATATATATATATATATATATATATATATATTCTGATTTTCTTCTTGGCACATATCCCAGACAACAGTGTTTTTTTTCCTGAATATGTTTAATTAGTCTTGTGGTGTTTGCCATTTCTAAAACTTGCTTGTCGGTTCTTCTTGCTGTCCATATTATCTTTAACATTCTACTTAATATCCAGATTTCAGACCCGTAGTCTTTCACAATTTCTTTTTTATATATATTTTGATATATATTTGTGCTCCCTATATGTGGGTCAGCCAAATGTATGTTTTTGTAACTTTTTTCTTTCTTATATCTAAGTTAATGTGTTTATTTGCCAATATGCTTTATTTTCTACATTGATTATTTTCTTTGTTTCTCTGTCACATCTGCAATTCGCTGTTAGTAAACTTCGTAAATAACTGAACTGTTACAGCTTCGATTCTCTGACTGTGGAGAGTGATACTGCAATTAAGTGGTGCATGCATTTTTGTTCCTATCATTATTTTGTTTTCCTTATGTTAACTTTCAGGCCTTTACTTTCACTGATTTGTTTTAGCGCCAAAATTCTAAGACTCAGTAATACTTTTTTTTCAAACATTACATAATTCCACACTAAAAAAAAAAATAAATAAATAAATGAATAAAGTTCATAGATGAACTAATACAGTTCATAGCTTAAATAGTAAAAAACATATAAACTAATAGGTGAAGTAAAGAGAATGTTAATTTTTATCATATGTAATTTATCTAAGTAGGTACTGCCAAAACATTATTCCTTGTCAACTTAAATTTTACTGTTTTGCTTTTACAACTGTGTTTTTAAGGAGTATGCTGCACGACTGAAAGATTAATGTGATAGTTAATTTAATCCTTCATTGTAAAATTAAATTTAACATCTATAATGGAATTAATTTAATATTTATCCTTTAATTTCATATATGGGACAGCAATTGAAAATACTCAATCCTTTAAATTATAATTTAATTTCCAACTCAAAAAAACTTGCATTCAGTTACTGAAGATGATTTGAGTGGATTAGCTAACTATTACAAAGAATATAATCATAACATTTTCATACCTGCAAAAAAAAAAAAAAAAAAAAAATTCCTTTAGGTAATGACCAAGAAGCTCTTATTCTTTCTAAGAATATTTTACACTTAATAGTTGGCTGAATAATTATATTTTACATCAGCAAAGAGATGAACTTAACTTTTCCTTTGATTTTATAGAAACAGCATATCAATTCAAAATGTTCAATCCTTTCAATCATTTTTTGCATGTTCAACTCACTGCATTTGTTTCAATCAATGGGATTTTCTTGGCTGAAGTTCAAAAATAGAATCAAATATACATTCAGTGCTTTGAGACGACTTCTTTTGTGGTTAATGGTCTCTCCTGCATTAGAAAAGAGGCGCTCTGATGGGACATGTTTGAACAATGCTGAGATATTTTCGCGCGAT
>NC_087152.1:21495000-21502500 GCF_035594125.1 Scylla paramamosain | reverse complement strand
GCGAAAGTTGTTTTTTTTTATCACTAGGGGTGTACTGTGATATTGGCATATGCTGATGTTGATATATTTGCAAAGGATTTCAATACAGTTCAGGATCTAAACATGTATATAAAAAAAATGAGTGAGAGGATGATACTAGAATACAATGAATTAAAAACAAAATTATTATTACTGTCAAGAAGGAACAGTGTCATAGGAGAGATTACATCGACCAATATGGGAGTAGAAAGCATTATAGAGTTTATACATCTAGGAGCTGTAATTACACATCAAAACAAAATAAATGAAGAGAATGATGAATGAATTGCCCACAGAAAAGATGCATGTGGGTATTAAAGTATTTTTCCATCAAATATCTAACAGTAAACAGGAGGTTTCTCACCTGCCTAATATTCCACAGTGTAATTGAAAAAGTATATATAGGCCAATGGAATTACTGAATGCAGTAGGTAAATATTTTGGTGCAGTGCTGAATGAAAGACTGTAAATGAATTGAAATATTCAGAACAGTTTCCTAGTAGACAGGAGAAGCGAAGACATATGTTTGTTGTGTATGAATGACTGAGAGAAAAAAAAATGGAGGTAAGCTTTAGTTAGATTAAAGAGAAAACATTTGATAGGATAAAAAAAAAAAAATGCTAGACATTGTCCTAGAACGGCTTGGATTGAGTGAGACGACAGTTGATATAGTGAGAAGTATATATGTTGACACGAGAACTAAATACGGATTAGATAATATAGAAACAGATTGGGTGAGGAGTGAGAAAAGGGCTAGGCAAGGATGTATCTTATTGTCATGGAAAAAAAAAAAACTAAATAAAATTAATTAAAAAGGAGATAACATCATTCACTGATGATCATGTAAAATTATTTAGTCAGGAACAACCCAAAAGAACGCAAACACCTCTAAGTAATTTTTTTGATTCGTAAATAAAACTTTGTATGTTTTTGAGATCAGTAAGAACTTAGGAGGACATTAAATGAAATTATTATCTAGAATGACACACACATATATATATATATATATATATATATATATATATATATATATATATATATTGTGTGCAGCGAGATAACGCGATATAAAATGAAGAAAGTAGTAAGAATGATTGAGAAAAGAATAATGAGAGAGAGAGAGAGAGAGAGAGAGAGAGAGAGAGAGAGAGAGAGAGAGAGAGAGAGAGAGAGAGAGAGAGAGAGAGGGATGAGCTAGAGACAAAAAAAAAAAAAAACCTAGATGCGACTTGATCATGCATGCACTCATTCTGAGGCTCCTAAGATAATAACACCACAATCACTCATATTCCCCACATAAATTTTCTTACTTCCCCTTATCCATTCAATCTGAGTCTCACCTAGTATTTAGTAGAAGAGTTGCTCTTGACAATAAAATAATCAGTATTCATCTAACACCTCCTAGTTTGATCATTAGAATTTTCAGAAATAAAGTGTAAAACAGCACAGGGAGCAGAGTGTGGGCGAGTGTATGCATGTAAGTGTCGCTGCACCCCCCTCCTCCCTTGTATCCTCCTGTCCATAGCAGCAGAGGGAGAGTGGCACACTTTCCCCCAGTCACCACCCAGTGCTTAGGTGGAGCAGACATATTGAGATGAGCGCTAATATCTGATGGAAACTGAGGCAGAATAAAAGTTGGTCGGGTCAGTTGCCATAAGGGGATAAGTGAGCCATTACCGGCCATACGCTCTGGCCTACTCATATAGAATAGAAGTCTCCATAGTAGTCTTCATGAGAGGGTAGTTGTGTATAACACACTCCAGACCCAGGGAAGTGACTCAGCTGCTGTGTGTGCAGGCTGAGCTTTTGCAAAGTTAGCAGTGAATGACCCTCGTGTGTTCACAGGCATTCGCTTATAGCTGTGTCTCTTGTTAATGAGTTTGTTTAGCGTTAAATGCTACTTTGTCAGGCTCCTGGAAGATGCTTGACTTGCATAGGACTTAAATAATTAGCTGTGTAATGAACTTTACGACCGTTGTGAAAAGGTGCAGGAGTTACAAGAGGCCCTGTACATTCGTATTTGAGTCCACATACGAAGTGGTTCAGGCAATCCAGTTCAGGTGCGGCAGCTTTGTGAAGGGCCTGGGAATTGTGGTCATAACAATATATATATATATATATATATATATATATATATATATATATATATATATATATATATATATATATATATATATATATATATATATATATATATATATATATATATATATATATATATATATATATATATATATATATATATATATATATATATATATATATATATATATATATATATATATATATATATATATATATATATATTACTGGTGATCGTCTGGCTTTCCTCACTGAGTCTTGGTCATCCTCTTTTAGAGATTTTGGTGAAACTTTTGCTGTTGCCTTGGACATATCAAAAGCTTTTGATATAGTTTAGCACAAAACTTTGATTTCCAAACTACCCTCCTACAGCTTCTATCCTTCTCTCTGTAACTTCATCTCAAGTTTCCTTTCTGACCGTTCTATTGCTGCTGTGGTAGACGGTCACTGTTCTTCTCCTAAATCTATTAATAGTGGTGTTCCTCAGGGTTCTGTCTTGTCAACCACTCTCTTCTTATTATTCATTAATGATCTTCTAAACCAAACTTCTTGTCCTATCCACTCCTTCGCTAATGATAACAACCTGCACTTTTCCACGTCTTTTCATAGACGTCCAACCCTTCAGGAAGAAAACATTTCATGCAGGGAAGCCACAGAACGCTTGACTTCTGATCTTTCTAAAATTTCTGACTGGGGCAGAGCAAACTTGGTATTGTTCAATGCCTCAAAAACTCAATTCCTCCATCTATCAACTCAACACAACCTTCCAGATAACTATCCCCTCTTCTTCAATGACACTCAACTGTCCCCCTCTTCTACACTGAACATCCTCGGTCTGTCCTTTACTTATAATCAGAACTGGAAACTTCACATCTCATCCCTAGCTAAAACAGCTTCTATAAAGTTAGGTGTTCTGAGACGTCTCCGCCAGTTTTTCTCACCCCCCCAGCTACTAACTCTGTAAAAGGGCATTATCCGTCCATGTATGGAGTATGCTTCACATGTAGGGTGGGTTCCACTCATAGTGCTCTTCTAGACAGGGTGTAATCAAAAGCTTTTCGTCTCATCAACTCCTCTCTTCTAACTGACTGTCTTCAGCCTCTCTCTCATCGTGCAATGTTGCATCTCTATCTGTCTTCTACAGCTATTTTCATGCTAACTGCCCTTCTGATCTTGGTAACTGCATGTCTCCCCTCTTCCCGCGGTATCGCTGCACAAGACTCTTTTTTCTCTCACCCTATTCTGTCCACCTCTCTAATGCATAAGTTAACCAGTATTCTCAATCATTCATCCCTTTCTCTGGTAAACTCTGGAACTTCCTGCCTGCTTCTGTATTTCCTTATTCCTATGACTTGAATTCCTTGAAGAGGGAGGTTCCAAGACACCTATCCTTCAATTTTTGACTACCGCATTGGACCCTTTTGTGGGACTGGCATCTCAGTGGGCTTTCTTTTTTTTTTATTGGATTTTTGTTACCCTTGGCCAGTGTCCCTCCTACATAATATATATATATATATATATATATATATATATATATATATATATATATATATATATATATATATATATATATATATATATATATATATATATATATATATATATATATATATATATATATATATATATATATATATATATATATATATATATATATATATATATATATTATACGTGTTATTATATGTTAACTCTTTTTCCAATATATGGATGTCGATTCCTTCACAACTGTGGGTGTTAAGTGTTATTTGAGTATTTCCCTTGTCTATGGGTTGGTAAAACAGTCTGGCGACCTCAGCTTAGTGTGACCTTTAGTTACATTTGTTGTGAAAATGGTGCAGGAGTCACAAGGGAGCCTGTACACCCATCTTTGAGGCCTGGACTGAGTCCATGCAGGAGGTGGCTCAGGGAAGCTAGTCCAAGTATGGCAGCTTTGTGAAGGGCCAGGGATTTGCGGTCATAACAATATATATATATATATATATATATATATATATATATATATATATATATATATATATATATATATATATATATATATATATATATATATATATATATATATATATATATGGCATATTAGCATTGTTCTTATTAAATAGCTGGGGTTTTATAAAGCACTGGATAATCCCATGACAAAAAGGTTTATTTTACTTGATGTAAGTATCTATCTTATGAGATGAGGCCGGAGGTGTGTAGGTTGCACTTCCATGGAGAAAAGAGGTCCCAGTGACTCCTATCTAGGATGTGCTTGCTCGCTATCTTGAGGAGACATTCGAAAAGTGGATTGCTAGCAAGTAGGCCACTTCCTTCCATGAGTTAAAGGAGCTCATGAAAATGGAGCTATTTGTCAATGTGGCTGAGAAAGAGTTGGTATGCTGCTCAGAGAGAAAAGGCTTAAGACCTTGAAGGAGGCAGCGACTTGGGCAGATGGTCACATGTTGGCGCACTGTCCTGTGCCACATTGGATTGGTGATACGTTTGGTGTGGCTGGTGATGCTTTGTCTGGTGGTACGGCAGGCGCAGTTTGTCTGGAGGCCCATGGTATAGTAGTGGCTTTGGCAATAAGTCTGGGCGAGTAAGCTCCGTGGGAAATAAGTCTCCATCCAGCCTTTGACAGAGACAGACTGGGAGAATGCAACATATCACTCCCAGGTACGTCACTCAGCCGATGTGTCACTATTGTAAAAAAATATTGGACTCTTTAAATTCAGTTGTCCTAAATTAGTTACAGCCACAGCTTCTAAGACCCCCGCAAAGATAGTGGCTTTGATTGTGTCACAGTGCTGGGACCAGCAGAGCGATGAAGTCCGGGGTGTATTTGGCCGTGAGGGCTGAAAGGCCATCGTGGCCGCCCCCTCTTCTGTTGATACCTCACCGCCTCATGTGAGGTCTGAATTAGACTGGTGCCGCCCTTTTTTGTATCAGAGCAGTGTTGAGATTGATGGGGCTTAATCTGTGACTCCTGGGATCGACTACAATAAGGTAGGGCCACCACAAGAGGAGTGCAATATTTGGATTGATGCCGCAGTGAGAGCAGAGTGTCCAGATGCCCCGTGGGGGGGGGGGGTTAAAGTTAATGGTTGACTGATTTTTTTTTTTTTTATTAAATTAAAAGTTTGGGTATTTATTTAAAGTTGGTATTGAATTACTTCTGCTTTGATGAAGTTTATTGTTCAATTTAGTTTTGATTTAGCTGCTGTTAAAAGCTATAGAAATACTAGATTAGCTGCCACCAGTCATGGTTTCTGCCAAATAATTGTGACCTTGCTTTATATGGTAGCGTTTTAGCCGGAGATCTATAAGGCACTGGAAAAACTCCATGACAACCAGATTGAGTTTTATTGATGTTAGCTTCTAAATAACATAGTTTTTAAATGTTTTTTTGCTTCTGATTCACAATGATTTTCTAGAAATTAACTGTTACCTTGGAGTTGTGGGATCTCCAATGCCGGGAACAATGATAACTAATCAGATCATAATAATAAAATTTAAATGAATATGTTATGATAATTAATTAGTGCCTCAGGGGTTTACCTACATTTTTGTTGGAAAACATTCTTTTACATTCAGTTGTGTGTCTATAAAAGATGTTTGACTCCTACCTTATCCAAGAATAATTTCTCTAATCTGTTTGCATTCTAAATTTTGTTTATGCCCTCAAAAAAATGAATAAATAAATAAATAAATAATAATAATAATAATAATAATAATAATAATATAAATAAATAGATAAATAAAAGTAATAACTAACTGGCAAAGGGGATTTTACATGCTGATGAGAAGTACATCCAGGCTGACTGTCAGCTGGCTCTGGACCAGCCCAGCCCTGTGGATGTCAACACTATAGTTGACCAGACAACGATGTCAGTTAGGCTCTCACACAAATAATTAATACATATAGACACAAAAATGGTTACTTTCATATGAACCACCTTTTAAACAATCCTAACAAACGTACCTGTGGACAACGATATCAGTTAGGCTATGACGTCGAAATCTCGCGCTCAGGCTTACATAGGCCACCTTTCTCCCTCCTCCCCCCCGAAATAGTCTTCTACCTATAATAAAAGACGTAATTTTGCAATATCCTTAATAGTTTAGACCCCTCCTACATTCACAAATCATTCTTGAACATTTTGGTTAATGGTCCTACGTACTCCTGGATTGTAACACTGTCCATTAGTAATTTTTTTACTCTCAAAATACATAATATTATCAGTTCTGGCATATTTTCTCTTAACTTCCAATGTTTTGTGATTGTGATTTTTCATGTGACTTGCCCAAGAGAACCCTGGAATATAGTTAATTTCCAGTTGCCTTGTAAACCAAGGGATATTACTCCTACCCATCTCCAAATATCAAAAGCTAATTTAACGATATCTAGCTTACAATTTCATTTAATTTTCTTGTTCTTAAGTTTTACTGATTCCAAAAGTATATGCAAAATATTGTTTCCATAACCAAGAAGAAAGTAAATTTTTATATTCATGACCGTCCATTTAGGATATAAAATTTATTCCATGGGATTATTATTATTTGGATGGTATTGTCTTCTCCCCCCCTTTTTTTTTTTCCTAATTTCTATTTTGTCCCATGACACAGAGGCCTGCTCCGCTGCTGGCAAGGGTCTCGATAATTCAGTGTCGGACTCGTGTTTGAGTCAGTGTGCTGGAGCTGACTGCAGAAGTGCAGAGCCACCTCAGAAAGCACCTGATTTTGTTGAGAGTGTTGCCAAGGGTGAGGCCAGAGTGTTGAGTTTAGGTTGTTTGTTTGATGGCTTACTTTACTCCGCAGAGCCTTTTGGTGGTGATGCTCAGGCAGAGTTGTCACTTGCTGTGGCTGTGGGCACCGGTGCTCAGTCTGCCCACCAGTATGTTGTGTCTGATATGTGTGTGTGTGTGTGTGTGTGTGTATATATATATATATATATATATATATATATATATATATATATATATATATATATATATATATATATATATATATATATATATATATATATATATATATATATATATATATATATATATTTTTTTTTTTTTTTTTTTTTTTTTTTTTTTTTTTTTTTTCTATGTAGGAGGGACACTGGCCAAGGGAAACAAAAATAAAAAAAATAAATAAAAAAAGATGCCCACTGAAATGCCAGTCCCATAAAAGGGTCCAAAGCGGTACTCAAAAACTGAAGGATAAGCGTCTTGAAACCTCTCTCTTGAAGGAATTCAAGTCATAGGAAGATGGAAATACAGAAGCAGGCAGGGAGTTCCAAAGTTTACCAGAGAAAGGGATGAATGATTGAGAATACTGGTTAACTCTTGCGTTAGAGAGGTGGATAGAATAGAGGAGAGAGAAAGAAGAAAGTCTTGTGCAGCGAGGCCGCGGGAAGAGGGGAGGCATGCAGTT
>NC_087152.1:21425000-21490000 GCF_035594125.1 Scylla paramamosain | reverse complement strand
AAATATGTACACCTTCACAGAAATTACACACACACACACACACACACACACACACACACACACACATATATATATATATATATATATATATATATATATATATATATATATATATATATATATATATATATATATATATATATATATATATATATATATACACAGAGCAACCTTGTGGCAAGTTATTCTACGAACAAAAAGAGAGAATGAAGGAGGAGACAAGGGAGCTGGAGACAGACAGACCTGGCGCGCCTAGTGGCCGCCGGTCACGTAACAATTATTAATTATTTCCCTCACTTCCTATTGTCTTGGCATATTGAAACCACTACTCCAAGCAAGAGAGGAAACCAAAGTTTACAATGAAAAAATTTAATTACTGCTGACCACTTTGATAAATCTTAGCAAGCAAGTAAATTAAGATGTTATTACCCCCCGACTAAGTAAAGGTCCGGTCACACATAACCAAATTGGAGCCCGAACGCGCACCTAATAGGCTTCGGTGAGCATTCAGCGTCCATTTCGGAGTGTTCGGTAAGCCTTCGGGAACTTCGAGAATACGTCGGTGGGGCTTCGGCGAGTTCACCGAAAATTTCACGAAGCACGAAATTTTCGGTCCGGATTCGTAAACGAAAATAAAAAAAAAAAGATGGGACACATTCGATATGCATTAGTGTATTCGGTATGGAATCGGCCTCAAAATATTGAAATTTAACAGTTAAAAACTTTTCGATAGAGATTTGGTAGGTCTTCGCTACGTATTCAGTACCCATGCATCAAATACAGGCCGAATGCAGACAGAATACAAACAGAATTTTAACATTTCCGATTAAATACCGAATGCGCATCGAATGTATAGCGAATTCCTACAAATACATACCGAATGCGAACAGAACCCAAATCGAACGCGCACCGACTGGCAACACTGCCGTGACCCGTGGGCCTCGTTCTCGTTTTTTTTTTTCTTTCTCCTCTTCTCCATAAAAAAAAAAAAGATATAAAAAAAGATAAATAAATAAATAAAATAAAATAAATAGATGAATAAATAAAGGAAACCATTGTAAAAGCAGGATCTCAGTTAGCAGTTTGTGCCATAACACAAGGGCCTGCTTGTTAATCTCATTTGGGATGACGCCCGTGAGGTCCATGATCCTTGGCTCCTTGGGATGAGAGACAACACCTGATCCGCGAGTATAGGTGTGCTAATCGAAAAAATTCTACATTCGGTATATAATTGGCATATATTCAGTATGTATTCAGTTTGCATTTGGTTTGCATTCGCGGAGGCTTCGGTGATCAAAATGATCTTTATTTATTTATTTATTTATTATTATTATTATTATTTTTTCTTTTTTTTTCTTTTTAGGGGGGATGGAATTCGGGGAGCATTCGGTACGCATTTGATGTGGCTATTTGATATGCATTCGGTTTGCATTCGAGGACTGTCACCGATAACACACGGAATGTATCCCCAATGATTTAAAAAAATCGGACGAGTGAAGCCCGAAGCCGCGCGAAATAGACTTCGCTGCGCACTCGGTGCCAATTCGGCAATGTGTGAGTCTTACGGGGTTTAAGTGAGCGTGTATGCGACGCAAGCCCTGCCATCAGGCTCCCCGTTCTTTTCCCTTTCCCTCCACTCCCCTTTACTTTGATTATGTGACTAAGCCACACGGCTCTTCTTTCCGGCGAGGCGTCGCTTGGGGACGGTGGGGGTGTTCAGTGTCAGTCTGAGACTTGAACAAGGGAGACGTACCGACTGAGCCAACAGTTTGTGGCGGTGTTGGAAGCATAACTTAAACAGTATCCGGGATGAAATAGGAGCTGTATCCCTCACCCAGTTGAATACTGTTTTAGCCCTACAGGAGGTTGTGGTTGGAGTCTTGAAAGGGAGTAATCTGCCCTGGGCTTCCACTCTTCAGCGTGCCTGCATGGTGTCCATCTTGTGAGCGGGTATACGTCCCCTCGTTTGTCTAAATTCAGTGTCTTGTAATAATTTTGTGTTCGTTGTCAAAATGCAACTGGCTTTGTGTGTGTTGCTATTTGTCTTCCTGGCCAGAAGATACATACATTATATATATATATATATATATATATATATATATATATATATATATATATATATATATATATATATATATATATATATATATATATATATATATATATATATATATATATATATATATATATATATATATATATATATATATATATATATATATATATTGTATGTGTTTCATGGTTACTTTCTTCAGTTTTTCTCGTCTTCCAGGAAGCTGAAGATTATTTAACCCAAAGTCGGGGTGTCCAGAATATCTTATTGAGCATTGGGTGGACACTGTTTGAGGGCAATTTGCTCATCAGATATTCTGGTCTAGTCGTGTTGTACTTGCTATATCTGTTATATCTTGTGCTTGCAAGTCCTTTTGCAGCAAATGTGAGAAGTGTACGTTATGTTTTCCTTGTGGTTGGAGATAGTTTGGCAACCTTGTGGCTATAGCTGTGTCTGGCCGGTGAATTGACCTGGATTCACGAAGCAATTTGCCCCATATTAGGCTGCACAGGTGGTAGCTTAGTGGGAGCTGACTTGCATTAGGGCAGCTGTGAGAAGAGTTAAGATCTGATAATAACTATAACTATATGTATATATATATATATATATATATATATATATATATATATATATATATATATATATATATATATATATATATATATATATATATATATATATATATATATATATATATATAGTTATTATCTTACGGTTTCTATCCTTCTCTCTGTAACTTCATCTCAAGTTTCCTTTCTGACCGTTCTATTGCTGCTGTGGTAGACGGTCACTGTTCTTCTCCTAAATCTATTAACAGTGGTGTTCCTCAGGGTTCTGTCCTATCACCCACTCTCTTCTTATTATTCATTAATGATCTTCTAAACCAAACTTCTTGTCCTATCCACTCCTACGCTGATGATACCACCCTGCACTTTTCCACGTCTTTTCATAGACGTCCAACCCTTCAGGAGGTAAACATATCACGCAGGGAAGCCACAGAACGCCTGACTTCTGATCTTTCTAAAATTTCTGATTGGGGCAGAACAAACTTGGTATTGTTCAATGCCTCAAAAACTCAATTTCTCCATCTATCAACTCGACACAACCTTCCAGACAACTATCCCCTCTTCTTCAATGACACTCAACTGTCCCCCTCTTCTACACTGAACATCCTCGGTCTGTCCTTTACTTATAATCTGAACTTGAAACTTCACATCTCATCTCTAGCTAAAACAGCTTCTATGAAGTTAGGTGTTCTGAGACGTCTCCGCCAGTTTTTCTCACCCCCCCCCAGCTGCTAACTCTGTACAAGGGCCTTATCCGTCCATGTATGGAGTATGCTTCACATGTCTGGGGGGGTTCCACTCATACTGCTCTTCTAGACAGAGTGGAATCAAAAGCTTCTCGTCTCATCAACTCCTCTCCTCTAACTGACTGTCTTCAGCCTCTCTCTCACCGCCGCAATGTTGCATATCTAGCTGTCTTCTACCGCTATTTTCATGCTAACTGCTCTTCTGATCTTGCTAACTGCATGCCTCCCCTCCTTCCGCGGCCTCGCTGCACAAGACTTTCTTCTTTCTCTCACCCCTATTCTGTCCACCTCTCTAACGCAAGAGTTAACCAGTATTCTCAATCATTCATCCCTTTCTCTGGTAAACTCTGGAACTCCCTGCTTGCTTCTGTATCTCCACCTTCCTATGACTTGAATTCCTTTAAGAGAGAGGTTTCAAGACTCTTATCCACCAATTTTTGACCACTGCTTTGACCCTTTTATGGGACTGGCATTTCAGTGGGCATTTTTTTTATTAGATTTTTGTTGCCCTTGGCCAGTGTCCTTCCTACATAAAGAAAAAAAAAAAAAAAAAAAAAAAAAAAAAAAATAAAAAAAAAAAAAAATATATATATATATATATATATATATATATATATATATATATATATATATATATATATATATATATATATATATATATATATATATATATTGCTACAACCACAAATTCCTGCCCTTCCTACAGCTACCTCAAATGGACTAGCTTCCCCCCAAGCCATCCCCTACATGATCCCTCCTCTTCAATGGTTGATGTTTCTTCTCACTTCCTCTCTTTATTTACGCTTTATATAGCAATATATATATATATATATATATATATATATATATATATATATATATATATATATATATATATATATATATATATATATATATATAAAAGGATGAATGATTAAAAATACTGGTTAACTCTTGCATTACAGAGATGGACAGAATAGGGGTGAGAGAAAAAAGAAAGTCTTATGCAGCGAGGCCGCGGGAGGGAGGCATATATATATATATATAGAGAGAGAGAGAGAGAGAGAGAGAGAGAGAGAGAGAGAGAGAGAGAGAGAGAGAGAGAGAGAGAGAGAGAGAGAGAGAGAGAGAGAGAGAGAGAGAGGAGCGACGCTGGTCAAGGGCAACAAAAGTCTAATAAAAAAAATAAAAAAAAAGCCGGGAGGAAGGGAGGCATATATATATATATATATATATATATATATATATATATATATATATATATATATATATATATATATATATATATAGAGGAGCGACGCTGGTCAAGGGCAACAAAAGTCTAATAAAAAAAAATAAAAAAAGCCCACTGAGATGCCGGTCCCGAATAGGGTCTGAGGCAGTAGTAAAAAATTGAAGGATAAGTGTCTTAAAACCTTCCTCTTGAAGGAGTTCAAGTCATAGGAAGCTGGAAATACAGAAGCAGGCAGGGAGATTCAGAGTTTACCAGAAAAAAGGATGAATGATTAAGAATACTGGTTAACTCTTGCATTACAGAGATGGACAGAATAGGGGTGAGAGAAAGAAGAAAGTCTTATGCAGCGAGGCTGCGGGAGGAAGGGAGGCATGCATTAAGCAAGATCAGAAAAGCAGCTAGCATGAAAATAGTGGTAGAAGATAGCAAGAGATGCAACACTGCGGCGATGAGAAAAAGGCTGAAGACAGTCAGTTAGAGGAGAGGAGTTGATGAGACGAAAAGCTTTTCATTCCACTCTGTCTAGAAGAGCGGTATGAGTGAAATCCCTCAGACAAGTGAAGCATTCTCCATACATGGACGGATAAGGGCCTTGTACAAAATTAGCAGCTGTGGGGGTGAGAAAAACTAGCGGAGACGTCTCAGAACACCTAACTTTATAGAAGCTGTTTTAGCTAGAGATGAGATGTTTAGATTATAAGAAAAGGACAGACTGAAGACGTTCATTGTAGAAGAGGGGGTCACTTGAGTGTCATTGAAGAAGAGGGGATAGTTGTCTGGAAGGTTGTGTCGAGTTGATTGATGGAGGAATTGAATTTTTGAGACATTGAACAATACCAAGTTTGCCCTCCCCCAATCAGAAATTTTAGAGAGATCGGAAGTCAGGCATTCTGTGGCTTCCCTGCGTAAACTGTTTAGTTCCTGAAGGGTTGAACGTCTATGACAAAACGTGGAAAAGTGCAGGATGGTAAGAAATTTGGTTTAGAAGATCATTGATGAATAATAGGAAGAGAGTGGGTGACAGGACAGAACCCTGAGGAAAACCAGTGTTTAGAAGAAGAACAGTGACCCTCTACCACAGCAGCAACAGAACGGTCAGAAAGGAAACTTGAGATGAAGTTAGAGTGAGAAGCATAGAAGCTGTAAGAGGATAGTCTGGAAATCAAAGCTTTGTGCCAGACTCTATCAAAAGCTTTTGATATGTTTAAGGCAACAGCAAAAGTTTCAGCAAAATTTCTAAAAGAGGATGACCTAGACTTAATAAGGAAAGCCAGATCACCAGTAAAAGGACCTTGACAGAACCCATACTGGAGATCAGACAAAAGGTTGTGGAGTGATAGATGCTTAAGAATCTTCCTGTTGAGGATAAATTTAAAAAAAGTTCAGATAGGCAAGAAATTAAAGCAATAGGACGGTAGTTTGAGGGATTAGAATAGTCACCCTTCTTAGGAACAGCTTGAATATTGGCAAATTTCCAGCAAGAAGGAAAGGCAGATGTTGACAGACAAAGTTGAAAGAGTTTGACTAGGCACAGGTGCAAGCACGGAGGCGCAGTTTCGGAGAACAATAAGAGCGACCCCATCAGGTCCATAAGCCTTCCGAGGGTTTAGGCCAGCGAGGGGATGGAAAACAATATTGCGAAGAATTTTAATAGGTAGCATGAAGTAGTCAGATGGTGGAGGAGAGGGAGGAACAAGTCCTGAATCGTCCAAGGTAGAGTTTTTAGCAAAGGTTTGAGCGAAGAAATTAGCCTTAGAGATAGATGTGATAGCAGTGGTGCTATCTGGTTGAAATAAAGGAGGGAAAGAAGAAGCAAGGTTATTGGAGATGTTTTTGGCTAGATGCCAGAAGTCACGAGGGGAGTTAGATCTGGAAAGATTTTGACACTTTCTATTAGTGAAGGAATTTTTGGCTAGTTGGAGAAACAGACTTTTGCATGGTTCCGGGCAGAAATATAAAGTATATGAAATTCTGGTGACGAAAGGCTCAAGTACCTTTTGTGGGCCACCTCTCTATTATGAATAGCACGTGAAAAAGCTGTGTTAAACAAAGGTTTGGAAGGTTTAGGTCGAGAAAAAGAGTGAAGAATGTACGCCTCCATGCTAGACGCTATCGCCTCTGTTAAGCGTTCGGCACACAGAGACGGGTCTCTGTCACGGAAGCAGTAGTCATTCCAAGGAAAGTCATCAAAATACCTCCTTTTGTCCCTCCAACTAGCAGAGGCTAAACGCCAGAGGCATCTCCGCTTAGGGGGATTCTGAGGAGGGAGTGGAGTGATAGGACAAGATACAGATATGAGATTGTGATCGGAGGAGCCCAACAGAGAAGAGCGGGTAACAGTTTAAGTAGAAGGATTAAGGGTTAGGAAAAGGTCAAGAATGATGGGCGTATCTCCAAGACGATCAGGAATACGGGTATGGTGTTGCACCAGTCTGTTGTGGCCTGTATTGCTATGTAACTCTCTCTCTCTCTCTCTCTCTCTCTCTCTCTCTCTCTCTCTCTCTCTCTCTCTCTCTCTCTCTCTCTCTCTCTCTCTCTCTCTCTCTCTCTCTCCAATGAAGTCTATGGGAAAACTTTGCTATTTTCAAGGTTAGCTCTTGTATCAAATTATATTGCAATATCTATCTATCTATCTATCTATCTATCTATCTATCTATCTATCTATCTATCTGTCTATCTATCTACTTATCTATCTATCTGTCTATATATCTATCTATCTATCTATCTATCTATCTATCTATTTATCTATATATCTATCTATGTATCTATGTATCTATCTATCTATCTATATCTATATATATATATATATATATATATATATATATATATATATATATATATATATATATATATATATATATATATATATATATATATATATATATATATATACTCGTATATATATTAACCACAGATTTGAGGCAAAATATTTATCAAGACGGCGTTTAAATTTCTCTATGGTATTGCATTTTATCACATCTCAAGGAAGCCCATTCCATAGATGACGACACTATGAAAAAAATATTTACTACAGTCCATGTTATCATTGCCATTGGTGATTTTAAATACTTGTATTAAGTCGCCTCTTAGTCTTCTTTAAGTTAATGGGAATAGATTTAATTCTTTAAGACGCTCTTTGTATAATCTGTTTCTTACACTTCGTATAATTTTTTGTTTCTCTACGCTGAAGTCGTTGTAATTTATCTGTCTTTCTGGTAATAGGGGCACCATGTTTGATCGCAATATTCCAAAAGGGAACGAACCAGGGAGATATATAGAGTGAGAATTGTATTTTTAAATTTATATTTATGTGATTTGTCAAATAAGCCAATTTTTTATTTGCTTTCTTTACTACTTCTGAAGATTGCTGGTAAGGTTGTAGATTAATCGATATTGTTACTCCTGAATCAATTTCGCAGTCCACACTTTTAAGTCGGGTACCATTTCAAAATATACTTTGCTTTTTCGTTTCGATTCCTTATATCCAGCACTTTTACACTTATCCACATTAAAACTCATTTGCCAGATTTGTCCCCACTCTGATTTGTCTAGATTGTTCTGTATTTCTTTTACTTGTTTATTTGAGACTACGGCATTCGCTATTTTGGTATCATCAACAAACTCTGATACCATACCGGTAACAGTCTCATCTATGTCGTTTATATAAAAGGCATTGATCCCTGTGGCACACCGTTGGTTACGTTAGTCCACTTGGATGCTTTTCCATTCATAACTACTTTTTGTTTACGGTTGTTCAGCCAGATTTCTACCCATCTTAGCACGTCGCCTTGGATACCATGCTATTTTAGTTTAATCAGTAAACGTTTGTGGGAGACTTTGTCGAGGGCCTTTTGAAAATCAAGATATATTATATATTATATCTACAGCTTTATTTTCGTCATACTGGTTCAGAATATCATAGAAGTTTAAGAGTTTCGTCGAACAAGAGCGTTTGTTACAAAAGCCGTGTTGAGTGTTTTTAAAATTTTTTTTACCTCAATATGATTAACAAGTTTATCTCTAATAAGCATTTCTAGCATTTTTTTTTTTTTTTTTATACGACTGGGGCGAAGCTAACTGGCCGGTAACTACATGGTAAAGATTTACTGCCTTTTTTTTTTCTTTTTTAATCGGAGTTACGTTAGCGACCTTCCACTCATCAGGCATTGTACCAGACTGCAGGGATTTATTGAACAATAAAGTTAAAGGTGTGACTAATACAGATTTCGCTTCTTATAGGACGCGGGGTGAGATCATGCCAGGCCCGAGTGACTCGCTTACTTTAAGTTTATCGATATATTTTAATGCGTTTCTTTCTATTATGTTGATACTATTTAGGACATCATTGTTATTAATTTTGACTGCTAGCATCGTAGGGATGTCACTGAGTTTTTCTGTTGTACTGAAGCAAAGAAAGTGTTTAGGATGCTTCTAATTTGTTCCTCGTCGTTCATTTTCGTCACTCTCTTCTGTCTTATAAAGCTATAAAATTCCTTCCAGTTCGTCTTAATCTGGTTCGCAACATGTAATTCGGTGGATCTGTTGCTGTGTTTGATTAATCTCTTTGCTTTACGTCTTAACTCCATGAATCTTATGCGGTCTTCGTTATTATTGTTGGACTTTAATCTGTCATGGGTATCTCTCTTCACCCACAGGCATTCAGCAATTTGTTGATCCCATCACTTTGGCTTAACGCTTTGAGTGAGATGAGAATTTTTCATAGGCAAGCATTCTTGCACAGTTTTTAAATATTTATCAGTGAAAAATTTCCATTGTGCATTAATATTTGTGGGGATACGTAGATGACTCCAGTCAGTTTGTTTAAGAACTTATCTGAGTTTACCAAAAAAAATGCTTTTCTGTAGTCAGGGACTTTTTTTTTTTTTTTTGCTTTGGTTTGAATCGCCAGCGATTCAATAGCAATCACGAAGGTGATTGTGCGGTGGTCGCTATTACTGAACTCCTCGCCGACATCCAGACTTTCTGCTAATTCGTCTTTTGTAACAAGCACGAAATCGAGCATTTAGTTACCGCAAATCGAGTTTTGTACAAATTGAGTAATTGAGCTCCTTTCAAGTTACTACATAGATCGTGTCCTTGGTGTGAGGTGAGGGATTCGCCCGGTAAATTTAAGTCACCAAGAATTATGGCATCGTGTGTGTCACTTAACTCGCTAATTTGATCGTAAATGTCGCGGTCGGTTTGCACTGGCTGGGCTGGAGGTCTGTACATAAGAGCTATTGATAGTTTCGTTCCGTAATTATTTTTTTTTAATAATATGAATAGATCATTTACATTTGTAAAGCGGGGTTTCGATAACAGAACTGGATTGAGACTGGTTTTGATGTAAAATAAGATGCCGCCTCCATTTCTATTTACTCTACTTTTTTTTTTTTTCTTTTTCAAATATTGTGTATCCGGGAATTTTATATTCAGCCAAATAGTCCCTGGTTTCTACATTTAACCATGATTCTGTTACACCGAATATATCATAGTTTTCTGAAAACGCTATTTCCTCTAAGTCTGAAAATTTGATAAGCAAGCTACGAGCGTTCACATAGAAAACTTTAAGCTTGCTGTGAATAGATGTCTGTGCGTTTGACTAGTTAGTTACTCTGCCGTGACTTGGCGGGCAAGGACATTCCCGTTTTTTTGTAAGGAAATCCCTCACTGCACCATCCAGCTGGTTGCCAAAACGGGCAGCCCTCACCTGAGGTGCAAACCATCAACTGAAAACAAAGAGGAATCATGATAAAAGTTATTCCAGGTGTTTACAAAGCCTATGTTCTCTTCGCTGCAGAGGTTCGCAAGGCGTCAGTTGAGGCTGGCGGCAATGGCATAGAAACGATTGCCAGCTTGCATGGGTGGAATGATACCTGAAACAATAACTTTATTAGATTTTTCCCTTATATGTCCTAATCATCTGGCGATACTTGTCGAGGAGCTCCCCCGATCTGATCCTCTGCACGTCGTTGGTGCCAACGTGGATGACGTACGTTGTGTTGGTGGGCGCTTGATTCGCCACCACGTCCACGCCTCCTCCTGGAATGCAGAAACGTTTCCTTCTCCTGGGAGCCCTGCCACAAAATTTAGTTAATTAACCCCTCACGATAGAGTTTCCAGCAAGCTTTACTTCCTCAGTGTCCTTCTTGTCACCTGTATCTGAGAAAATCTGAAAGCGGTTATGGCATATAGTGGCGGGGAGATGAGAGCAGTGCGTATGTCGTCGTGCTCCATTCCTGACTAGGGTAAAGGCGGTGTGGGATGGCAGCTAACCGTCTCCTTTCGCAGCCTGGAGCGCCTACATCCACGCCTACATTCCGTGTGACAAATTCCTGCAATAAATCGAGACTGCTTTTTAGTTCGGCGTATCTCCGGTTTTCTTCTGCTACTGCTTGCTCAAGGTGGGATCGCATATCGCACAGCCTGCAAACAGGCAAAGACAAAGTAGTCAATGAAGTATTGTGTGGCGAACTTCCCGATGCAGTCTCTGCAAGATTTTAAAGCAGAAGGCATTTTTATTTTATTAGTGTAGAAAAGCGAAGCTACGACGGGCGGAGATGCTGGAATTGAAAGTAATTATGAAATTAGCCGGCAAGGGGTGCTGCGGTATCCTCTGTGGAGGCGATAGTATGCAGGTGAAGCCAAACAATTCCCTGGGGAATTTCAGCCGTGGAGTCTGGGGAAAAAAAAAAAAACTGTAACAAAAATAACACAAATACACGGGAGAAAAACAATTACCACGAAACGGAACAATTTAAAATAGAGTAAAAAGTACCCAAGCTACTAGAACAAAAATACTACTAGAAACAGACGAGCAGGTGAAACAGACAAAGTCCTAATGCTGATAACTAACAAATGTATCACTGTGTTTGCGTCAAGAAGTGTTGTGTAATGTGTATACAAAACTTTGACCTACACAAAAAGGAAAACAGGTAAATCAAATTAAAGGAAAGAAATGGCAAGACTGAGAGAGAGAGAGAGAGAGAGAGAGAGAGAGAGAGAGAGAGAGAGAGAGAGAGAGAGAGAGAGAGAGAGAGAGAGAGAGAGAGAGAGAGAGAGATTCACCGGTAAAATTCTCTCTCTCTCTCTCTCTCTCTCTCTCTCTCTCTCTCTCTCTCTCTCTCTCTTCAGCAGGCAAGTGATTGTGGGGAGGTGGTTAGTAGGTGGGCTTGTCATTAGTGCAGGTAAGAAAGGATTAGAGGTGACAACAGAAGATAGGAGATAAGGCAGAATACTCTCCCCACAGACAGTACTAACAGTTGTTTCCTTTACCGATGAATGGCGTCCTCACTGATATTGTACGGTAAGTAAGATAAATTAGCCCCTTGTCTGTCATAGCAAAGTGATCACGGGAGCAATGAAATGTGGGTGCATAAAACGAGGTGGAGGTAGTAATGGAGCTCAAGGGTTGTTATACAATTTTAGAGCCGGCTCACCATGATGTAAGGGCGCTTACAATCTGGTGACTCTGCAGTCCGATTCAACGTCGCCAGTGTCGCTTTTTCTAGCGTTTCTGTAACGTCGCTGAGTCGTGCTGCAGAGTCGCTCTTGTGTAAGTAGAAGCGGCATGAGGCACGACAGGCAAGATGTGGTCCTTTGCATCATACTTCAGATCTCTTGTTCCTCTTCCTTGCTGAATCCATTTCCTTGAAGTCCTGCACGAAAAGACTACGCAGCTCCTCCCATGTCTTCGTTTTTGATGATCGGGTGACGATTAGCAGGGGCACCGGAAGTGGTTCTTGTGAAAGGGCTCCAAGCCACATGGTCGTGTCCTTTTGGCAGAGATCTGTGTCTTCTTGATACAGTCGCTCGCGATGGTCGCTCGTGTGAAAAAGTTCGCTTCAAAACAATTAAAACCTATGGAAAGCCATATCCCTGCGACACTGTGGCGTCGCTAAATGGCTCTGCAAAATCACCCTTGTGTTACGATCCTAAGGAAAATCACTCAAAGTATATAGTATATTCCTAGAATGTTTCATACACCTCTGGTCGACGCACATGACGTCAACCATAATGTCGCCCCGGGGAGCTGCCGCTCATGCCAAGTGGGCATTGTCTTGCATTCCGCAAGACAATGCCCGCTTTGTTAGCGAGTACGTCGAAGGTGCAAGTGCACTAGTGGACACAGATGTACCTGAACAATAAGCAGAAGACGAAGACAGACTAAAAAGTGTGATTAATGAACTTGTGATACTGACGGTCCCCCTAATAATCAATCTTGCTGTATCTGACAGTGTCGATCACATGAACATAAACTTGGAGATGTACTTTAATGAATTAGAGATAGAAACAACCTACGCAAGCTAGTTGACCTTGCAAGTGCAAACAGTAACCTACTCTTTTGACTCAATGATGTGAGTTAAAAAAAAACATGAAAAAAAAAAAAAAATATATATATATATATATATATATATATATATATATATATATATATATATATATATATATATATATATATATATATATATATATATATATATATATATATATATATATATACACACACACACACACACACACACACACACTCGTGTGTAAGAGTGATTATCCAATGAACCACCAAGCAAGATATGGTTCTTATGAACCTTGAGTACTGAAAATTTACATGTAAATATTCTGGTGATCTTGAGTACTGAAAGAAGAGATTTTATACCTTAAGGATAGCAGTGTATGTTGCAGTACATGTTAATTTACCATTGCCGTAGATGGAAGCGAATATAATGAGGAAACATAGAGCGATACACACAGACCTCAGTAGGCCACGACATAAGTGGTGTCATATTTTGAGGTGTAACGCATTCGGTTGTACCATGCCGTTCTCTGCTCCACCCTGGTCTTAAGTATTTTATTTTATTTTTTTTAATGTGTCCTAAGTGTCTCGACTTTAAAATTGTTCAGTATACTGTGGTACTTCATATAATTTATTTATTTCATGTATTGATTTATTTACTGAATTGATATTTGTACTGCAATATTTTTTTGTAGTCTTTCGC
Source organism: Scylla paramamosain (assembly GCF_035594125.1). Classification (NCBI taxonomy): domain Eukaryota; kingdom Metazoa; phylum Arthropoda; class Malacostraca; order Decapoda; family Portunidae; genus Scylla; species Scylla paramamosain. The sequence continues at coordinate 21,476,426 of NC_087152.1, read as the reverse complement.
ATGTAGTGATCAAGTGTTTTATTTTTAAGTATATTGTTTATTGACCTTATTTTTCCATGTGCTGTTTGAATATTTTATATTATGTGATTGTGTTATATGTGTATCAAGTAATTGATGAAATTTGAAGCGTTACCAGGTAACCTTAAATGAATTGCACATATCGAGTGAGTTAATATTCAACTGATAACTAAGTGAAGACTTAATCATTGCCAATTCAAATTGTGCTATAATGTGGTGGATTTATTGTTTGTTATTACCTGCGTGAGTAGTTGATATATGGATTTATTGGTTAATAAATGAGTTGCCCAGAGCCAGAGTGACGTTAGCGACCTCGTAGCCGAAATTATTACTGTTATTGCAGTATCCTCTCCAACCTTTCTACCGTGACGGGAGAGAGAGCGGTCGTCAGAATGGACCCCGCAATAGGGTCAAAAATCGATCTAAGTGAAGTTACTCACGGAACCCTCTTGTCGCACTTGAGTGACAGCTATCAGTTGCTGGGACTATCCACTAGAGAGAAATAACCCTTACCAAAGCAGCGCGAGAAGACCCAGCCAATGACGGATCGTGCTGCGAGTCACGTGTCACGCCGAGATGTCTCCCCACCACCACACCCACACAATACACACTCCCTCCTTCCAGCCTTCTTGCTACCCTTAAATGACAGGCTGCTGTGTTAATTTTGCTTTTACGCAATACGTAAGCTTTTCATTATTATGGTGGACAACAGCGTATCCACAGAAGAGCCAGGACCCTCCAGAGGAAGAAAAAGGGTGCGTAATCCTGGAGAATAGAAGAAAAAAATATCACTAAAAGACGAAGAGACATGGGGGTAAGCCTACATTGAAGTATCAGATGATCTTATTATTTCTTTATATTCTATTATCCTTTATATCGGTAGATTTTCATAACGTTTATTAGTTCTTTTGCTTATTTTTTTATTTTTTTTGTTTACTTATTTTTTTTAAGTCTGTATCATTTTCTTCGTTTGTGTTCATTTTAGGAAGTACTTGTATGTTACTTACGTTTTTTGCTTCGTAAAATTGATAAGTTTACTAAAAAAGAAGACTTTTAATGGTTGTTATTCCCTTTTGGTACATAGAAAGTAAAACAACTTGATTGAATAAAGTAAATAATGTCTAGGCTCTAGAAACAATTTTAATGTAGCTGTGTGATATCCTTAACAAAATCTTACCGAAGAAAAACGCAGTTACCTATTTATTTTCAATAATGTAATTTAATTGTAACTTCATAATATAATTCAACTAAATAGTTGTAAAGGGCATAAATTACTGAATATTTTTATACCAATCATTATTTTCTATCTCAACCCATTGAAGAAATAGTGCATTTTGAAACTCGCAAAACTTTGACGGCGTTTTTCTCCGTTCTTAATTTTTGGTGCTTACGTCACTCTGGCTATAGGCGCCTCAAATACTTATGTATTTTCGGAGCTGCGGTTATGGTACACCACACTTTAAACCCATGGCCTAACTACTCGGTAATCTGGACTTAGTGTTGAGAAGTGTAATAGCAGTACCTGGTGAGTAAACAAACTTTGTAGCTTTAGACGTAATTCTAACGGTAGGTACGTTAGGGATTACATGATTTTTAACAAATGGCATATAAATGTCACAAGATATGAGTCTTCGGGCACATATGCATGTAACCATTTACATGTTAACGTCAGTTAGTAATGTAATATTGTTAATACCGCAGGATGACTATAGTGTCATTCAATCAGAGTTTGTATTGCAAAGAGTTAAGATTCCGGAACTATTTTCCTGTAATAGATAATGGAAAGATAAATACATTTACTAGTCACTTGATATGTGGAGGAATTAAGGCAAAAATTAAAACTTTTACTAAGGATTCGTGCACCACTCTCCCTAATGTTTTGGGTAAACTTGCATAGCTCCACCCACCAGATGGCATGCAGGATGTGCTCTCCCTTGTATCCTTCCTCCTACTAAAACGGGCTGGCCCAGTCAAGTGACAGGGGAGGAGAGGAAAAGGGGGAGGAACGGGGGAGCCGAGAGGCTAAGGGACGTTCCCACACTCCCTTGCTGGCTATTCTTATATTTAATTGCCATTAGGCTGCTCTGCATAACAATATATATATATATATATATATATATATATATATATATATATATATATATATATATATATATATATATATATATATATATATATATATATATATATATATATATATATATATATATATATATATATATATATATATATATATATATCGTTCCAGGAGGCTGTTCATTGCAAAAAGTTCGGATTCCAAAACACTTTAACCCATAAGAAATAATAGAAAATGAATTCATTCATTTCTGAATCCCAAGAAAATCCATTAAACCTGACAGTAATCTGACTATTGTATATTGTTTCTCAACGAAGTGTGTAAACTATACTTAGTTATCATATATATATATATATATATATATATATATATATATATATATATATATATATATATATATATATATATATATATATATACACGCAATCACAAAAATTAATTCCTTTAAGAGCAGAATGTGATAGACGAGGCAACAGATGAGTGATATTTTATATGTTGTGAATGAATATTGTCGGTATTTTAACTCACCTCAAACTTCCCGACTTAAAGGGAATAATTTCAAGTGACGAAAGAAGTAAAAATGTTGTATATTAAAAAGGTTTAACAGTAAATCTTATTAACAAGATTCCTAATTACTCACTTTCTGCCTCCATCTTGATTCACTCCCTGTAACGGTTCCAAAAATATAAACTACAAAAGGACAATGCTGGTTTTTCATTGTTCTGCAGTTTTGTTAATATTGTGTGATATTTATCAGTATTTTAGGATCTTTTTTTTTTATTTTTGCATTGTGTGTGTGTGTGTGTGTGTGTGTGTGTGTGTGTGTGTGTGTGTGTGTCTGTGTGTGTATATATATATATATATATATATATATATATATATATATATATATATATATAAGTAAGAACACATGAAAAAATAATAATAATAAACGAGAAGAGGGAGTCAGAGTACGAACGCCAGATGTACGATTAAAGAGTGGCCTCCCTCTGCCATAAACTTACCATAAGGATTTCCGTGCCCAGAAACTCTCTTTCCTCGATTAATTTACCTCACTTCTATTTGTTCAGTCAATTTGAGTTTCACGTAGTTTACAGCAGGAGAGTTGCCCTTGTCAATAAAATAATCAGAATTTATCTAGCTCCCTTGTTTAATCAGAAGAATTCTTAAAAGTAAAGTGTTTTATATTCAAGTAAAGACCGCTCGGGAAGCGGTGTTTAGGCGAGCGTCCGTCTGTGCCTATGGAGGAGGCTAGAGAGGAGGAGAGAGAACTGAGAAAGCAACAGTTGGAAGATGAAGCCGAGGAAAGGAGAATGAAGAATGAGGAGGCTAGAGAAGCCAGGAGACTTGACGCCGAGGAGAAGGCCCAATTACTTGAGGCCGAGAAGGAGAAGGAAATAAGATTACTTGAGGTGAAGAAGAAGGCGAAGATGTATGAGAGGGAGGAGGCTGAGAAGAATATGATAATTAAGTTGGAGAGGACTCGAATTGAAGTCAATTCACCTTATGGCTTGAGGAGAGGAGAAGGAGTTAAGGAGGATACAGTAGAAAGCCAGATGGTGAGAAGTTTGAAGTTGATCCCTGAGTTTGATGAAAAGAAGGTCACGGAGTGGTTTCAGAATTTGATTGGCCTCAGAAGAGATGGATTAGCCTGGTTGCCAATATGTCGAAGGGTAAGGCCTTGGAGGTATATAATAGGATGTCAGTTGAGGATTTGAAGGATTATGAGGAATTTAGGGCTGACATCCTGTGAGCGTATAAGCTGCGGCCGGAGACGTATATGCTGAAATAAGAGGGGTGAGATCGAGATGAGTAGATGAGGGAGTGGAGAGGATGGTAGGGGCCGAGATGAGGGGATTAGGTGAGGTAAATACAGATGAATTGTATAAATATTTCGTAAAGTTCATACAGGTCAGTTAGCAAATATCCCGTATAGGACAATAAGATCGCAAAAAAAAAAAAAATGACCCTAAATGGATGACTGCTAGGTTAAAACATTATATAGGGCGTAAGAGAAGTATATATAAGAGATTAAGGGCAGGTGAAGAAGTTTTGTCACAATATAATGAATTAGTTAGAACAGGAAAAGCTAAGGGCAATTATGAATTAAAGGTAGCCAGCCAGGCGAAGACGGACCCCAAGGGATTTTATCAGGTATACAGGACGAAGAATAAGGATACTATAGTCCATTAAAGGCAGCAGATGGGGAGCTGGTTAGTTCTGGGGAGGAGATTAGTAAGATTCTGAATGAGTATTTTTTAACTGTCTTCACCCAGGAAAACATGCAGGATATGCCAGATAGTGAACAGGTGTTTAGAGCAGAAGAGAATGAGAAGCTGACAGATATTTCCATAACTAGGGAGATAGTGGAACAGGAGATAGATAGGCTAAAAAAAAGTTCAAGACACCAGGACCAGATGAAATATATCCCAGAGTACTTAAGGAATGCAAAAAGATTATTAGTGAGCCGTTAGTTTCTGTCTTTAGGAAATCACTGGAGTCGGATGAGGTACCAGTAATGTGGAGGCAGGCTAATGTAGTACCCATCTTTAAGAAAGGAGATAAAACTTTATCGTCTAACTATAGACCTGTCAGCTTAACTTCAGTTGTAGGTAAAATATTAGAGTCAATAATAGCGAGGAACATTAGGGAACATTTAGACAAACATAACTTGATAAATCAGTCACAGCATGGCTTCACGAAGGGGAAGTCTTGCCTGACAAACTTGTTAAGTTTTTACAGTAAAGTGTACGAAGCAGTAGATAATGGTGATAGTTATGATATCTTATATCTGGACTTTAGTAAAGCGTTTGACAAGGTACCCCATCAAAGGCTCCTGAGGAAGGTTAGGGCACACGGGATAGATGGGAAGGTGTTAGTTAGGCTGGATAGGGTCATGGCTTAGTGACAGGCGACAGAGTTGTAATAAACGGCTCTAAATCCGAGTGGGGTCATGTAATTAGTGGGGTGCCACAGGGATCAGCATTAGGGCCATTGTTATTTCTAATATTTATCAATGACTTGGACAGTGGAATTAGTAGTGATGTTAGTAAATTTGCAGATGGCACAAAGATAGGTAGATTAATTAGGTCAAAATCGGATGCCATCTCCTTGCAGGCAGATTTAGATAGAATGAATGAATGGACGAATAGATGGCAAATGCAATTTAATATCAATAAATGCAAAGTACTTAGCGTAGGTAGAGGAAACCCACACAGTAGGTACACATTAAACAACCAAACTCTGTTAGGTACAGGGTACGAGAAAGATTTAGGAGTTACAGTTAGCTCTGAAATCCATCTAGGGAAACAATGCACAGAAGCCAGAAACAGGGCAAATAGGGTACTAGGATTAATTTTTAGGAGTGTTAAAAGTAGAAGGCCGGAAGTAATTTTAAAGTTATACTTGGCGCTGGTCAGACCTCAACTAGACTACGCTGTGCAGTTCTGGTCCCCACATTACAGGAAAGATATAGGTCTATTAGAATCAGTACAGAGAAGAATGACTAAAAGCATACAGGGGATGAAGAGTATTCCTTAAAAGGTGAGACTGAAGTTGTTAAATTTACATTCCTTAGAAAGACGTAGGTTAAGAGGGGATCTGATAGAAGTCTTTAAGTGGTATAAGGCTTATAACAAGGAGGATGTAGGCAAAATTCTTAGGATCAGCAACCAGGCTAGAACAATAAATAACGGGTTCAAGCTTGAAAAAAATTAGGTTTAGGAAGGAGATAGGAAAAAATCACGCGAGATCACGTACTCCAGTGGTCGACTGCATTAAGGCAGGGCTACCATAAAACGAGTGCAGTATTTGTATTGAGGCCGCAGTGGGGGCAGGGTGCCCGGAGGCCTGTCCTGCTGCTGGCCTGGGTTTTGACAAGTCAAAGTCAGACTCGTCTTTGAGTCTGACTACACAATCGCATAGCCACAGTACGAAGCACCTGACTTTGTGGAGAGAGTTGTCAAGGGTGAGGCTGGGGTGATGAGTGTGGGTTGTTTGATGGTTCGTGGAACCTCTCGGAGGTGATTCTCAAGCTGGGTTGTCACCTGGTGTTAGGGCTCTGGGCGCCGGTATTAAGCCTGGGCCCCAGCTAGTTGTGTCTGGTGTGTCAGGGGTCGCTGCCGAGGGCGGGGAGACTCCTGACTGTTGGGGAGGCGGGAGTTTCCTCCCCTGCGGGGTGTACCGGAGGCAGGTCCCCTGCCAGGACCAGACAGGATGGGTAAAGTTTGCTCACGTGGTGGGCCACCCGTACTGGCAGCTGCGGCTACAGCTGTCCGTCCCTCATGTGTGTGCTGCCCCACTGCTTGCCAAGGCAGGAGTGGATGGCAAGGAAACTGAGGAACAGGGAGAGTTTGTTGAGAGTAACAATACTTTGAATAGCCGTCAGAGATAGGAGGACAGAGGTTTGGAGCTCCATTTTCATGTGCCATCCGCAGTTAAGGAGGCACGGGTGCTAGAAGCACGTAGCTGCCTGGTGCTTGGTCGTTTTGGAGTCAGGTTAACTCGGGAGCGTTTGGCGCAGTTCTGGGGGCCAGGTGTGGTCCCGTTTGTTGGGCGTAACCACATGGGTCAGGCTGGCAAGCCTGATGACCTCTTGTCTGGGGCCCCTCTCTGTTATGTTATGGCCGGTGTTGTTTCTCCTGGTGTGGGGGGTTGCTTGTAATGTTGCTCGCCCGATTCCTCCTTCCAGGGCAAGTTATGATGTATTTGACGCGAGCGTTACGTCGCTGCGTCGAGAGGCAGTGCTGTGTAAGGCTACGAGTAATAGTGTGTTGTTTGCCTCTTAGAGCAACTGCTGAGGGCTTTGTTTGGCCAAGCTGTTAATACTTGTCAGGTGCTGGACCCGAAAAGCGTAGTATGTGATGGTGGATGTCGGCTTTTTCGAAGCGACAAGATAAGGTATCGAGTCTGATGAGAGAGGCTTGCACACGGGAGCAGTTCCTGGGACCAGTGGGGCTGGCCCAGTGGCACGTTGGTCAGGCTCATGTTGGACCCGAGGTTTGTTTTGTGACGGCCACGTGTGCTTGTTTGGCTCCGTGTGCGGGGATGGGTGTGCTGCATCCTGGAAAGGAGTAGCCGTCAGCTCACTGTGACATCAATGGATCGGCGGGAGGAATGAGGTATAATAGTGTCGCTGTGCCTGACGGTCGGAAGCAGACTTGGTTGTGTCACACCCGAGAAGGAGTATATTCTTAAGTTGAGAGCGGCCCAAAGGCGCCTCTGAGTTTTGCCAAGGAAGTGGCATTTTTGTATTATCAATTTTATGGGTGTGACACGGAAGCTTCACGGAGCTGGACGCGAACAAGCGGGAGACATTGTGGGTAGTAAAGGCCCGAGCAAGAGTTTTGTTTAGTTGGGAAGTATTTTTCTTGGCCCTGCCATGATGATGCACCAGGAGACTACAGTCCCTGGTGGGTGCATCGCGTGGTGCAAGGATGCAAGGGTGTCTTTGCAGGTCTGGTGCTTGTACAGTGTAGAGGAAAAAATACAGATGGAGTAGAACGTGTAGTGAAGAGAGGAGGAGTTGGTGGAGAAGTAGTGAAGGCAGAGAACAGAGGAGACGACGGAGACGGAGGAGAAATGAATTCCAGAATCACAAGAGACGTTGGAGCACCTGTAGCTGCTGGAGGAAACAGATGACTAAAATGCCCTGTAGGAGAAAGCTTGCACACCAGTGGAGCCGTGAAGACCACAGGTCCTGGCGTAGAGCCAGAGACAGGTCTGGGAGGAGGAAAAAGAAGCGGCAGTCCAAGTTGGAGGACCAAGGGAGAACCCTGGTGTGTTCAGTTGAGTTGTAAACTATTTCAGTGATGTAGCAGTGCTTGATACTTTGCAATTTGTATGAACCCTTTGTTTGAGTTTGATGTTGCACCCTATTAGCTGTATGTTGATTGTGAACATATATATATATATATATATATATATATATATATATATATATATATATATATATATATATATATATATATATATATATATATATATATATATATATATATATATATATATATATATATATATATATATATATATATATTAATTATAGAGAATTTCTTTATTTCTTATGATTTCCTTAATTTCTTATTAGTGTAAATCTTATGATTTACATTAAGTGTAATGTAAAATTTAAGTAAAGTTATATTCAGGACAGTTGAACTGTGCTCAATAAATGACTTGAGCTGTATTTAGTGTAGTGTTCATAGAAAGAGGGGGTAGTATGATATCATGATATAAGAAAGATATAAGGATGTAAGTATGACAAACTAATGTAATATTCCCAGCTTCCGGTCGTCCAACATCATTGTCGTCGTCCGAGCTGGATACTTCGTAGGGCTTGGTGTTCTCCTGTTCCTCCATCGTTGATTATCCTGGAAACATTATGTGGAAAAGATTAAATTTCTCAAGTAACAATTGCCTGCGGTGGTCCTAAGCTAATTATGTTACTACTTTTAGGGAACCATTTGTGTGTGTTATTATGTGGTGTCACTAACTCTTCGTATTGTTCTATTTCGCTTGTTCTTATAGTTTCCTATAATTTTTGCGCATTATGATGATTTCTTATATTCAGAGGGGTAATATTATGTTTAATATGCAAATCATATGCATTTAATTGCTGTTGTTCATTACAATGTATAAATCTCAAAGCTTTATTTAGAACAGTTTGCATTTTTCTTTCTTGTGTTGAAGAGGCCATACAAATTGCAATAGATGGGTATTCCATAACTGGTATTAATGATGTTTAGATTAAAGTTGTCTTCATTCCATTTCCTCTGTTTATTTATATATTTATTTATTTATTTATTTATTTTATTTATTTATCTATCTATTTATTTATTTATTTGTTTATTTTATTTTATCTATTTATTTATTTATTTATTTATTTATTTATTTATTTTTTTTTTTTTTTTGTATGTCCAACAAATTCAGTTGTAGTGATGTTCAGCCCAAGGAATTTCCCGTCTGTACTAGTCTCTATTTTTTTTTTTCCATTAAAAGTGATTTCTTTTTAGTTTTATATTGTGCAATTGTTTTTTTTTTTTTTTCTTCACTAGTTTTTATCTTCTATTTCCTTTCAAATCTACATATTCCTTCAGTTTCTCTTTTTATCTTTAGTTTCATCATTAGTTTTGATTTGCTAGGATATGTTATTACTTTTGTCATGTCATCCGTGTCACATTGTATCATAACATCCATATTCAGGAGAAAGGAGATCATTTGTAAAAAGTGTGTTTAAAATTAGTGATAACACGCTCCCCTGTGGGGACACCACTTAACAGTTTAATGTCATTACTATACTCATTACCGATCTTAAATTTTACCTTCGTTATCCAAAAAATTACATAAGATTTTTTTCTAAAATATCAGGAAGTTCTAATCTTAATAGTTTACATTTTAATCCGTTATGCCACACCTTGTCAAAAGCTTTTGCGACATCTCTCAATACCACATATATATATATATATATATATATATATATATATATATATATATATATATATATATATATATATATATATATATATATATATATATATATATATATATATATATATATATATATATATATATATATATATATATATATATATATATATATATATATATATATATATATATATATATATATATATATATATATATATATATATATATATATATATATATATATATATATATATATATATATATATATATATATATATATATATTTTTTTTTTTTTTTTTTTTTTTTTTTTTTTTTTTTTTTTTTTTTCCTCAGCTAAAGCATTAGCAATGGCTTCGTAGGTTGTAGTTATTGAAGTCAGTGTTCCTTTATAGGTTCTAAATCCATGTTGTCTCTCTTAATATATATTGTTTTCAGGTAAAAAAAAAAGTATCTAATCTTGCCTGTATTATTCTTTCAAATATCTTTCCAGGTACCTCTAATAGCAAAATCCACGATAATTTATAGGATTTGCTGGACTTTTATCTTTTTAGGTATGAATTTTATGATTGCCTCTTTAAAGATATTTGGGAAATATCCAGCAAATAAGCTTGCGTTATAAATGTTTCTTAATTCTTCTAACGCTTTATCAGTACATATTTTCTAAAATCTGTTTATTTATTTTAGTGGAACCCGGGGCTTTTTTTTTTGTTCTCCTGATATATGTTTTAATTTCCTCCAGGGTTATTTCTCTGGTGATATAGTTTTCGTTACTTAATCTATTCATATTGACTATAGGGAAAGACTTCACTTTATTGCTGTGTATTTCGATATATCGGTCTACATGATCTAAATGTTGTTTATCAAATTTTTTTCTCATCCTCCTCTGTAATTTTAACTACATTTTTTCATGTATGTTCCATCAAGCTACATTTTTCTTTATCTGAGAAGTACTTAATTCCCTCTCTATCTTTCATGTTGTGTGTATATTTAATATTTTTTTTCCCTTTTTAATATCTTAATCTTATTCCAGAATTGTTTACTCTTTTTACACCTTTCTGATATATAATTAATTTTATCTATTCATTTTCTATTCTATGCCTCTCTACATTGTTGTCGTAAATCAGTTTTTAATTTATTCTTTGGTATTCTCTGTATGTTTGAGGAGTCCACCCATACCGTGTTGCATACTGGTTTAAGATTTTGAAACAAGTTTCTAGGATTCTTATCTCTGGTGTTATTTTTAAGTGATATATGAATTTATAAGTAGTTTTTGGTATTGCAATATCCATCCCGCTTTTAACTGCTTTGATCCAGTTTAATGTTGCATTTTCTATTTGTTCTACATTATTTCCGTCTAGATTCGTTACATTAATTTGAGAACAGTTTCTATTGAAATAAGTTCCAATTTGCTTTATGTGTTCGATAAACTGCTGGTTTCTCTATAATAAATGGATTTGCAGAAATTTTAAACATTATTGGTAAATGATCAGAACTGGTTATTTCTCCTGGCTCACATACGAGTATACAATTTAAATAATGATGTTTATTAGAGAAAATCTTATCCGTATTAATTGTTGAGTTATGAGTAAAAAAGTTGGAAATATGGACCTAGATGTATAATTTTGCCCTGACTGATAAGATCTATTAAGCTTTTCCCCACTAAGTTATTATCTCTGTTTCCAAAATATGTTTGTCTGCCATTAAAGTCTCCAATTATATACGTGGGTATGTTATTACTTATTAACCTACATATATATCTGTGAATGGCAAATATGATCTTCTTGGAGGCAAGTAAGTTGTTGCTGTAATTATTGGTCCAAGATTAGTTTCTATTTCTAGAGCTAAAACATCTGTATCAAAATCATCATATAGTTTGTGTTTTACATTATATTTTATTGCTACTGCTGACCCGTCTGAAAGACTTTCCGTATAACTTAATAATATTAAGTTATACGGAAATACGGATATAGATACGGATATAGAGTTTACATATTATGTAAACTCTATATCCAGGTATTTTTTTAATATATCATTAGATTTTAATCCATGATTAAAATCTAATAATTTTAATAATATTATATCTGGTGAAATTTGTAAGTAGTTATCTATTAAGGAATATTTATTTGTTTTCCAGTTCATCACATTATGTTGTATTATTACTACCGTTTTATTTATCAAGAGATTGTTGCCTTTTCTTTGATCCCTTTGTGCAATAATAGGTGATCTGTCATACTTGAGACCTGATCTTATTTTTCGAAGCAGGTCATTATCTACCAAATTCCAGCATCCTTTCATATTGACTGATCCAGATTGTATCATGCTGATAATTTGTTCATCATTGTAACTGTTATTCTCATAAGTGAACTTATATTTGTTGTGTTGTAAAGAAATTGCTAAGTCTTGAAAAGTACATTTTTCTTCAGGCCACACTTTTTCCTGTGAAGTATAAACTTGCAGCCCCAACTCTTTACTTTCCTCAATATCCCTCTGCATTACAACTTCCTCCTGGTCTGCATCACTTGCCTCAGTTTCACTTTTTTTGCTTATCTGTTGAATCCTTTCTGACTCTGCTATGTCTTGTTTTTGTTTTTGATGTTACAGCCTGAGCCTGATTTCCCTTGTGTTTGTTGACTGTATATTTTATCAGAGCTTGGGCAGTCAGGAATTACAATGTTAGGGAGGTTATTAGCTTTTTAAAATCTTATTTAGTTCTTCCCATATATTCCAGGATTCTCTAAGTTCCTATAATGTGCGTGAGCAACACAGATATTAATTTTTAAGGTCTTTTCTCTTGTTATCTGTGGGAGTGAGTAATGAGGTGTCAGCGTTGGTATTTTACCCCACCTCTTAGCAATATCAGAATAAGTCATTCTCTATCTCTGTCTCTTCCTTCCTTTTCTCCTTTATGATATTATTTCCTCTTTGGACACTTCATTGCAAGTATTCCATGATCCTACCTGCAGTTAAGACATTTCTTTACTGTCTCTTTACAGTCATACCAAAGATGTTCCCCACTACTACATTCGGAACAGACCTTAAAGTCTCTACCTTTAGGACACTCACGAGTATAGTGGTCCTCTAATGCATAACACTTCATGCAACATTTAATTTGAATGAATGTCTCTTTTTTTTATGTCATGGGAAGGAATGCTGATATCAAAAGCGCGTAAACCAACTTTAATACATTTCTTTGCTTTGACAGTCTGAGAAAAGATGACCTTTATTGTAGATGAGTTGGGAAATTTGTAGAGTTAAGATCATCTATCCAATGATTCTTTGATAGCAATTCATCCTCAATTTCCGCTTCACTCTTTTCATAAATTACTTCATCCATTCTGGTGATAATCACACTTTTCTTTACCTTTAACTCAGCAGGCATAAGCGGAGTGAACCCATTTAATGCTAATTTATCTTTAACATTCCTTGAAAAAAATTTAATCTTCATGCTCCTCAGAGAGCGGAAGTACAGTAAATCCATCATTGGCTAGAAACACCCTAGTTATGTGAATTTCTTCTGAACACAATGTTTCCAATAATTTGATCTTCCTATCTTTCTCTTTACGTTTCTCTATCTTTGTCTTTATTTTGATCCTGGTCATTCTGCATAGTACCTACAGCAATCCAGCCTAACAGTAGCCAGATTACTGCCCCATGAGGGTCTTTCTAAAACCTATCTTTCAGCTTCCCTAAGGCCCAGTGCCGATCTTTCTATAATCGTCCCAGCTGCGGGACCCCCTCACGTAACTGCCCTAAAAAAGCAGACCTTCGGGGTTCAGCTTCTTACCAATTAGCACTTTCTAAATGGGCATGATATCAGTACAGCAGAACAATGAGCAATGGAAAAACAATATCCACAAAGTGGCAAAACAAAGTAATTGTAGAGAAAAGCCACCTCAGTGAAGAGGACAGAGCCCCAAAGTTCGCTCAGGCAAATGACAAAGTCCCGCAGAGAAACAATGACTGCCTGTAGTGGGTGGGTGTTATTTATAGCGCGGTCCAGCCCTTTATGTTGGCGTGCTGGTTGGTGATTGGCCGGTCGCAGAGCTAGTGCGTCGCATGCTTGGGAGGGCTTGCAGGTCGGAGTGTTATGTGTTCAGGCTTGGGCTATGCTCTTTGATGAATAGTGCTTCTATGATTAGTCTTCTTGCTTTTGTAGTATATGACGAGTTTGATGTTTATTTCTGTGTTGGTGAGGGTGATGTTTCTTTTCACGATTTGTCGTATGATTTTCTTTTCCTTGTATGCTGTTTAGAAGAATGCCCTGTAGTATAAGTTCATGTTGTTCTGAGGTTTCTTGTCTTCATTTGTGCTGTTGAAATGGTGGTCAGTGTTCTTCTTACTTGGTTATCAATGTAGCCTTTGATGAAGCCATTCATCAACAACACTTATGTAGATATCTTAATTTCTTAGTGAACTTGTTCCCATGTGCAGCAGTGGGTAAGGGCTCTTCTTAGGTAGGCGCTGATGGTAGAGTTAATATAGCGGGCTGGGCATTCACTCTTGCCGTTCATACAGTGGCCTAGGTTTGTTAGTTTGACATAAACGTCTATGTTAAAGCTCCTGTGTTGTTGACTGACGAGCACATCCAAAAACGGCATCTATACTCCGGAGCTGTGCTCGATCGTGAAATTTAATCCGGAGACTTAGTTTTTTTTTATTTTCATTTATTTTCTTTTTTATGTAGGAAGGACACTGGCCAAGGGCAACAAAAATCCAATGAAAAAAAAATGCCCACTGAAATGCCAGTCCAATAAAAAGGGTCTAAGTAGTAGTCAAAAATTCATGAATAAATGTCTTGAAACCTCCCTCTTGAAGGAATTAAAGTCATAGGAAGGTGGAAGTACAGAAGCAGGTAGGGAGTTCCTGAGTTTACCAGAGAAAGGGATGAATGATTGAGAATACTGGTTAACTCTTGCGTTAGAGAGGTAGAGAGAATAGGGGTGAGAGAAAGAAGAAAGTCTTGTGCAGCGAGGCCGCAGGAAGAGGGGAGGCATGCAGTTAGCAAGATCAGAAGAGCAGTTAGCATGAAAATAGTGGTAGAAGACAGCTAGAGATGCAACATTGCGGCGATGAGAGAGGCTGAAGACAGTCAGTTAGAGGAGAGGAGTTGATGAGACGAAAAGCTTTTGATTCCACCCTGTCTAGAAGAACAGTATGAGTGGAACCCCCCCAGACATGTGAAGCATACTCCATACATGGACGGATAAGCCCCTTGTACAGAGTTAGCAGCTGGGGGGAGGGGTGAGAAAAACTGGCGGAGACGTCTCAGAACTCCTAACTTCATAGAAGCTGTATTAGCTAGAGATGAGATGTGAAGTTTCCAGTTCTGATTATAAGTAAAGGACAGACCGAGGATGTTCAGTGTAGAAGAGGGGGACAGTTGAGTGTCATTGAAGAAGAGGGGATAGTTGTCTGGAAGGTTGTGTCGAGTTGATAGATGGAGGAAATGAGTTTTTGAGGCATTGAACAATACCAAGTTTGCTCTGCCCCAATCAGAAATTTTTGAAAGATCAGAAGTCAAACGTTCTGTGGCTTCCCTGCATGAAATGTTTACCTCCTGAAGAGTTGGACGTCTATAAAAAGACGTGGAAAAGTGCAGGTTGGTATCATCAGCGTAGGAGTGGATAGGACAAAAAGTTTGGTTTAGAAGATCATTAATGAATAATAAGAAGAGAGTGGGTGACAGGACAGAACCCTGAGGAACACCACTGTTAATAGATTTAGGAGAAGAACAGTGACCGTTTACCACAGCAGCAATAGAACGGTCAGCAATAGAACGGTCAAAAAAGGAAACTTGAGATGAAGTTACAGAGAGAAGAATAGAAGCCGTAGGAGGGTAGTTTGGAAATCAAAGTTTTGTGCCAGACTCTAACAAAAGCTTTTGATATGTCCAAGGCAACAGCAAAAGTTTCACCAAAATCTCTAAAAGAGGATGACCAAGACTTAGTAAGGAAAGCCAGAAGATCACCAGTAGAGCGGCCTTGATGGAACCCGTACTGGCGATCAGATAGAAGGTTGTGAAGTGATAAATGTTTAAACCTCTTCCTGTTGAGGATAGATTCAAAAACTTTAGATAGGCAGAATATTAAAGCAATAGGACGGTAGTTTGAGGGATTAGAACGGTCACCCTTTTTAGGAACAAGTTGAATGTAGGCAAACTTTCAGCAAGAAGGAAAGGTAGATGACAGACAGAACTGAAAGAGTTTGACTAGGCAAGGTGCAAGCACGGAGGCACAGTTTCGGAGAACAATAGGAGGGACCCCATCAGGTCCATAAGCCTTCCGAGGGTTTAGGCCAGCAAGGGCATGGAAAACATCATTGCAAAGAATTTTAATAGGTGGCATGAAGTAGTCAGACGGTGGAACAAGCCCAGAATCGTCCAAGGTAGGGTTTTTAGCAAAGGTTTGAGCGAAGAGTTCAGCTTTAGAAATAGATGTGATAGCAGTGGTGCCATTTGGTTGAAATAAAGGAGGGAAAGAAGAAGCAAAGTTATTGAAGATATTTTTGGCTAGATGCCAGAAGTCAAGAGGGGAGTTAGATCTTGAAAGTTTTTGACACTTTCTGTTAATGAAGGAGTTTTTGGCTAGTTGGAGAACAGACTTGACATGGTTCTGGGCAGAAATGTAAAGTGCATGAGATTCTGGTGATGGAAGGCTTAAATACCTTTTGTGGGCCACCTCTCTACCATGTATAGCACGAGAACAAGCTGCGTTAAACCAAGGTTTAGAAAATTTAGGACAAGAAAAAGAGTGAGGAATGTAGGCCTCCATGCCAGACACTATCACCTCTGTTATGTGCTCAGCACACAAAGACGGGTCTCTGACACGGAAGCAGTAATCATTCCAAGGAAAATCAGCAAAGTACCTCCTCAGGTCCCCCCAACTAGCAGAGGCAAAATGCCAGAGGTACCTTCGTTTAGGGGGATCCTGAGGAGGGATTGGAGCGATAGGACAAGATACAGATATGAGATTGTGATCGGAGGAGCCCAACGGAGAAGAAAGGGTGACAGCATAAGCAAAAGGATTAGAGGTCAGGAAAAAATCAAGAATGTTGGGCGTATCTCCAAGACGGTCAGGAATACGAGTAGGGTGTTGCACCAATTGCTCGAGGTCGTGGAGGATAGCAAAGTTGAAGGCTAGTTCACCAGGATGGTCAGTGAAGGGAGAGGAAAGCCAAAGCTGGTGGTGAACATTGAAGTCTCCAAGAATGGAGATCTCTGCAAAAGGGAAGAGAGTCAGAATGTGTTCCACTTTGGAAGTTAAGTAGTCAAAGAATTTCTTATAGTCAGAGGAGTTAGGTGAGAGGTATACAGCACAGATAAATTTAGTTTGAGAGTGACTCTGTAGTTGTAGCCAGATGGTAAAAAAAACTCGGAAGATTCAAGAGCGTGGGCACGAGAGCAGGTTAAGTCATTGCACACATAAACGCAGCATCCAGCTTTGGATCGAAAATGAGGATAGAGAAAGTAGGAGGGAACAGAAAAGGGGTTACTGTCAGTTGCCTCAGACACCTGAGTTTCAGTGAGGAAAAGAAGATGAGGTTTAGAAGAGGAGAGGTGTCCTACAGATTGAAAATTAGATCTTAAACCGCGAATGTTGCAGAAGTTAATGAAGAAAAAGTTGAGGGGGGTGTCAAGACACTTAGGGTCGTCGACAGAAAGGTAGTCCGACCTGGGAACATTTATGGTCCCCTCCCCAGATGGGGACTCCAAGGCTGGTGTAGGAGTCGCTATGATGATTTTAAAAATTTTGAGTGAAGGGTGTGTGTGTTATTAGGTGCTTGTAGTTTTGTGTGGAGGAAGAGAGTTGTCTTTAGAGGGCAGGCTGTGACTGCCCCTTTGTGTTGAGACACAAAGGGAAACGTTCAGTGAGGTCACAGCTGGGTTTAATGATAAGTTCACAGCACCCCCTGAACAGTGCTTTAGACCTCACTGGGAGTAATTATCGTTTCGGCAGGTGTCTACTGCCTCCTCCTGCTTACTGCCTCCTCCTACTGACTTCAGTTGTTCAATTTCCTCTTTTTTTCGTTTTTTATAAAGATATCGTCGATATAACGGCAGTAGATGTCTGGTTTCTTGGTCTTTTAGAAAACTTCCTTTTCTACACAGCCCATTAAGAAATTAGAGAGTAGGACACCAAGCTGTGAACCCATTACGACACCGTCTGTTTGTTGGTACTTGTTCCAGCTAGGGCAGGTGAAAGGTACTTATTTTGTGCAGCATTCGAGGAGTTAGCAGAGGTGCACTTCGGGGATATCAAGAGGGGTTGTTTCTTGCTGGTGGTAGACACGTTGGATAATATAATCGATGGTATGATCAATTGCAAAGTTGATGAATAAAGACTCCACATCTAGTGAAGCGATGGTGCCTTACGCGTTCTCTGTTTTTAAGAGGTCCAAAAACTCAATGGTGGAGTTAAGACTATAGGTTGCTGGAACATTTGGTGTGAGGATGGAGCACAGTTTCTTGGCGATGTTGTGGGTTGGTAATATATATATATATATATATATATATATATATATATATATATATATATATATATATATATATATATATATATATATATATATATATATATATATATATATATATATATATATATATATATATATATATATATGGTGGTCAGAATTTGGGGAAAGGTAGAGGGTAGATACACAGTGCTAGCAGCATTCCTTTATTCTTGTTTTCGTTTTGGGATATACAATCCAATCTTCATACCGTCAACAAAATTCAGGTAAAAATAAATTAATATACTCAAAAAAAAAAAAAAAACTTCTCTTAGAGAGAGGGAGAAAGCGAGAGCGACTAACTGGCTTACACTGGGGACCACCATAGTTCCGATATACCACCATACGAACACAAAACATTCTTGCCGTGGAGAGCTCCTGTGGTAACTATTTTGTCCAAGAAAAGGTAACGTTGTTGCTTGTCACTTGTGGTAGAGTATAATTATCACAGAACACATTACATGGAAATCTTTTAATAGAGGACCTTTCGTACATAATCCTTTCGCACATAATTCATTTATTTTTATTTTATTTATTTATTTATTTTTTCTTCTTTTCTTTACAGTGGCTTAATTGTGCCTTCATCAGTGAAAAACTCTTGACGTCGGGAACACTAACTTCTGACTTATGAAAGGGCTGCATGAGCAATATGGGTCCGCGCACACAAACACAAACACACACACTACACACACACACACACACACACACACACACACACACACACACACATACACACACACACACACACACACACACGTGTGTGTGTAAACTTTTTTTAGTATTGACACTTGATAAGAATAAATATGCTGGATGAGTTGTACATGCATAAATCGCAACGTCATTGTCTGCAGTGTTAGTGGCTATAACACAAAGCATATAAATTTTACATTAGCATCAAGGACAGGAGGGACAATACTGCCCTTACGCTGTCCCAGAGGGAAAGTAATAAACCGCTTATGCCCCCGGGGTGTCGAGATGTAGTCTGCCAGACTTCGAGGGAACGAGAACGAGCCCCGCGGGATCATAGTGCACATTCATGTTCAGAGAAGCCTCCCCGCTGGTACTTCACAAACCTGCAACTCTTACAACCATGACAGAAAACTTTCTTTTAAGTGATGTGTGAACGCGGAGAGACTTAATTTTTACACCTTTGTCTGCCTGAGTACTGAAGAATAACTGCATTTCATATGTTTTTTTTTTTTTTATTGACGTAAAATACTTCCCAAGAAAAGTATCAAAAGGCGTCAAACTGAGAACAAAAACAATATCAACAACAATAACGACAACAACAACAACAACGACAAAAATAACAACAAAAATAACAACAAAAATAACAACAACAACAACAACTACTACTACTACTACTACTACTACTACTACTACTACTACTACTACTACTACTAGTATTACTACTAAAACTACTACTGCTGCTGCTGCTGTTGTTACTACTACTGCTACTACTACTACTACTACTACTACTACTACTACTACTACTACTACTACTACTACTACTACTACTACTGCTGCTGCTGCTGCTGCTGCTGCTGCTACTAGAAGTAGTACTACAACTAGTAGTAATGCTACTAGTAGCAGTACTACTACTAGTACTACTACTGATACTACTAGCACTACTACATTAAAATAATACCTCCACCCCATGTTTATTGATGTGTCAATTAGGGGCTCCATTACTTGGAGGTCATTAGCCCCAGCTCTCGCTAATGACTGTGGCATCCAACCATATCTAATACTCTATAATATAAACATTAGTTGTTAACTATAAATTCACTCTACCTCTACTCTATCTACTCTTATGCCACTCTCCACCACTGTAGCCTCGCAGTCGAGGCCTCCTAAGTCTGCAGGTATGGGAGTGGAATGCCTTGTCCCCCTGAGACACAGGAGGGCAGATCTGAGGAGGGAGAATGAGAGACGGCACCTCATCCATGCGACGACATGGCTCCTTGGCTGGTGCTTCTTTTCTGCCATTAGGTCGGCTAGTCTTGAGTAGAAGCACTGAGCCTTGGAGCCCATCCCGCCAGATGTGGTGAAGACCAGAGGTGTGAAGCTGCCCTGGTCAACGTGTTGGATTCTTTCCCCATACGCTCGGATCTTCTCCTGCTCATTCTTGCGGTGGGCGGCCTCCAGGGAGAGTTCGTGGTGACAGGCGGCCATCGGGTCAAAGATACTACTAGTACTGCCACCACTACTACTACTACTACTACTACTACTACTACTACTACTACTGCTGCTGCTGCTGGTACTACTACTACTACTAGTACTACTACTACTACTACTACTACTACTACTACTACTACTACTGCTGCTGCTGCTGCCGCTGGTACTACTACTACTACTACTACTACTATTACTACTATTATTATTACTAATACTACTAACTGTTAGAGAAAATACTACAATACTTACTTGATCAACACACTGAAGAACTGAATTGAAGTCACTTCATGGATCATATTAAAGTTTTTTTTATGAAATACAGGTGTGGTAAAAATATGTTCCCAGGTCGGCTAAGTCGCTAAAGGCAGAGCATAAATAAGAGGAAATGGAAAAAAGAAAAAAAAATATTACGCAGGGAAGAAGAGGATTTATTACACAACAACGATGCATGTGTTTTTAACGAGTCCATAAAAAAGAAAAAAAAAACTACCCGCACAAACCTTATATATTTTGCATGCATCCGCGTATAAAGAGTCATTCACACTGGTCAGCAAGAAATTCTTTCCTAAGCTATCGATTTTTTTTTTTTCTTTTAGAATGGAAATGCCACTGGTTTACTTAGAATGTTGGAAATCTCAACAGCGTCCTCCACTGCAAATTGGCCATCAAGAGTACTACACAGATAAATAATTTTAATCGATACAAATGTTTCTTTATTTATTCTATTCTAGCTTAAAATAGGTGATATCATAAGTTTGGAAATTGTTTGTAGCATTAAATTTATTGTTCTGATGTTATAGAAATTAGTTCATTCAACTTGCATTCGAGAGACGGGAACAGCTTTGTTTTTTTGGGAGGGGTTTCTTCACAATGCAGAAGATCATAACAGAAGATGACCTGTAACCCTGTTGTCAGACATGACACAGAGTGTTTGTGTGTGTCAGTTTCTAGTGAACCATCATCCCTTACATTTATTTATAGCGAATTCATCGCCCATAACGAAGTCATTAGATCATCCAAGGTTTTATATATATATATATATATATATATATATATATATATATATATATATATATATATATATATATATATATATATATATATATATATATATATATATATATATATATATATATATATATATACGAGTATATATATATATTCTTTTTATTGAATTTTTTTACCCTTGGCCAGTGTCCCTCCTATATATATATATATATATATATATATATATATATATATATATATATATATATATATATATATATATATATATATATATATATATATATATATATATATATATATATATATATATATATATATATATATATATACATATATATATATATTTATATATTCATATATAGGAGGGACACTGGCCAAGGGCAAAAAAATCCAATAAAAAAAAAAAGCCCACTGAGATGCCAGTCCCATAAAAGGGTCCAATGCGGTAGTCAAAAGTTGAAGGATAAGTGTCCTGAAACCTCCTTCTTGAAGGAATTCAAGTCACAGGAAGGTGGAAATACAGAAGCAGGCAGGGAGTTCCAGAGTTTACCAGAGAAAGGGATGAATGACTGGGAATACTGATTAACTCTTGCATTAGAGAGGTGACAGAATAGGGGTGAGAGAAAGAAGAGGAGGAGGGGAGGTATGCAGTTAGCAAGATCAGAAGAGCAGTTAGCATGAAAATAGCGGTAGAAGACAGCTAGAGATGCAACATTGCGGAGATGAGAGAGACTTAGACTTAGAGGAAAGGAGTTAATGAGACGAAAAGCTTTTGATTCCACCTTGTCTAAGAGATCGGTATGAGTGGAACTCCCCCACCCCCACAGACATGTGAAGTATACTCCATACATGGACGGATAAGGCCCTTGTACAGAGTTAGCAGCTTGGGGGCGGGGGTGAGAAAAACTGGCGGAGACGTCTCAGAACACCTAACTTCATAGAAGCTGTTTTACCTACAGATGAGATGTGAAGTTTCCAGTTCAGATTATAAGTAAAGGACAGACCGAGGATGTTCAGTGCAGAAGAGGGGGACAGTTGAGTGTCATTGAAGAAGAGGGGATAGTTGTCTGAAAGGTTATGTCGAGTTGATAGATGGAGGAATTGAGTTTTTGAGGCATTGAATAATACCAAGTTTGCTCTGCCCCAGTCAGAAATTTTAGAAAAATCAGAAGTCAGACGTTCTGTGGTTTCCCTGCGTGAAATGTTTACTTCCTGAAGGGTTGGATAGATGTTTAAGAATCTTCCTGTTGAGGGTAGATTAAAAAACTTTAGATAGGCAGGAAATTAAAGCAGTAGGACGGTAGTTTGAGGGATTAGAACGGTCACCTTTTTTTAGGAACAGGTTGAATGTAGGCAAACTTCCAGCAAGAATAAAAGGTAGATGTTGACAGACAGAGCTGAAAGAGTTTGACTGGGCAAGGTGCAAACACGGGGGCACAGTTTCGGAGAACAATGGGAGGGACCCCGTCAGGTCCATAAGCCTTCCGAGGGTTTAGGCCAGCGAGGGTATGGAAAAGATCATTGCGAAGAATTTTAATAGGTAGCATGAAGTAGTCAGAGGATGGAGAAGAGGGAGGAACAAGCCCAGAATCGCCCAAGGTAGGGTTTTTAGCAAAGGTTTGAGCGAAGAGTTAAGTTTTAGAAATAGATGTGATAGCAGTGGTGCCATCTGGTTGAAATAAAGGAGGGAAAGAAGAAAAAACAAAGTTATTGGAGATATTTTTGGCTAGATGCCAGAAGTCACGAGGGAAGTTAGATCTTGAAAGATTTTGGCACTTTCTGTTAATGAAGGAGTTTTTGTCTAGTTAGAGAACAGACTTGGCATGGTTCCGGGCAGAAATATAAAGTGCATGAGACTCTGGTGATGGAAGGCTTAAGTACCTTTTGTGGGCCACCTCTATATCATGTATAGCACGAGAACAAGCTGTGTTAAACCAAGGTTTGGAAGGTTTAGGTCGAGAAAAAGAGTAAGGAATGTACGCCTCCATGCTAGAAACTATCAGCTCTGTTATGCGCTCAGCACACAAAGACGGGTCTCTGACACGGAAGCAGTAGTCATTCCAAGGATAATCATCAAAATACCTCCTCAGGTCCCCCTAACTAGCAGAGGCAAAACGCCAGAGGCACCTTCGCTTAGGGGTATCCTGAGGAGGGATTGGAGCGATAGGACAAGATACAGATATGAGATTGTGGTCGGAGGAGCCCAACGGAGAACAGAGGGTGACAGCATAAACAGAGGGATTAGAGGTCAGGAAAAGGTCAAGGATGTTGAGCGTATCTTCAAGACGGTCAGGAATACGAATAGAGTGTTGCACCAATTGGTCGAGGTCGTGGAGGATAGCAACGTTGAAGGCAAGTTCACCAGGATGGTCAGTGAAGGGAGAGGAAAGCCAAAGCTGGTGGTGAACATTGAAGTCTCCAAGAATGGAGATCTCTGCAAAAGGGAAGAGAGTCAGAATGTGCTCCACTTTGGAAGTTAAGTAGTCAAAGAATTTCTTATAGTCAGAGGAGTTAGGTGAGAGGTATACAATACAGATAAACTTAGTTTGAGAGTGACTCTGTAGTCGTAGCCAGATGGTGGAAAATCGGAAGATTCAAGAGCGTGGGAACGAGAGCAGGTCGTTGCGCACATGAACGCAACATCCAGCTTTGGATCGAAAATGAGGATAGAGAAAGTAGGAGGGAACAGAACAAGGGCTACTGTCAGTTGCCTCAGACACCTGAGTTTCAGTGAGGAAAAGAAGATGAGGTTTAGAAGAGGAGAGATGGTGTTCTACAGATTGAAAATTAGATCTTAGACCACGAATGTTGCAGAAGTTGATGAAGAAAAAAATGAGGGGGGTGTCAAGACACTTAGGGTCGTCATCAGAAGGGCAGTCCGACCTGGGGACATTTGTGGTCCCCTCCCGATATATATATATATATATATATATATATATATATATATATATATATATATATATATATATATATATATATATATATATATATATATATATATATATATATATATATACGAGTATATATATATATATATATATATATATATATATATATATATATATATATATATATATATATATATATATATATATATATATATATATATATATATATATGGTCCATGTGGTCCATGTTTGTTTATGTCTTTAACCAGATCATCACAGAGGAATTATTGTAACTTAGTGTTATGATATACATAAATGTAGAATATAGTCGTGATAACGAGGGATAAATATGTTATCTGATGAAAAGGATTGAGTTATGACCAATCCTATCTCTCTCTCTCTCTCTCTCTCTCTCTCTCTCTCTCTCTCTCTCTCTCTCTCTCTCTCTCTCTCTCTCTCTCTCTAAGTATTCCGAGTATTTTCCTTCCGGTACATTTCCTTCTTCTCACACAACCTTTCAGTTTTTTTTTTTTGTTTTTTTTTCTTATGAAAAATATAAATGTCTCGCTTTTTGTGCGGTTCATTAGTAATATATATATATATATATATATATATATATATATATATATATATATATATATATATATATATATATATATATATATATATATATATAAACACACACACACACACACACACACACACACACACACACATTTCTGATTTTATTCTACGTCCATAGAGTTATAGGCAAGTAAAAAGGCAGGATGAAAGTGGTAAAACTAGCATCAGTAAGGCTGAAAAAAAAAAAAAAAAAAAGGAGAACTATCCTGGCTTGGTAAGTAGTGGTTGGAGGGGGAAGGCGATGCAGACACACATGACCGCTTTCTCTGCCTCCCCACGCCACCACCCGACACTCCAATCTCGCCCTGTCCCAGGAGAGGGGGCAGAGTTATCTCCTATGTTTACCTTTCCCTTCCTCTTCATTACCCTTGCTATCAGAGTACTTGTATTTAATTAATTTCTTTTAAAAGTCACTGCATTTTTTTTCTTCTGTACTTCACTCTCGTCAGAGATGCTGATAAAACTCTTGGCAAATAATAATGATGTAAGTGATGACGCATCATGACGCATAAACCATAATCAACATCTTTAATGACACTCATTTCAACAACTTGGAATCTTTGGCACCCAGTCCTATGCCACACATACACAGCCAGCACTGTGAGTATTGTGAGAACAGGTGAATCTAATGCTGAGGAGAGCAAGCAAACGAGTCTATCAGATGGGTCTATTGTGTAGGTAAGGTGAGGGAGATCAGGTGGGATGCTTGTGTCAGTTCAACAAAACAATTACGTGGGCTCATACGTTATGCTACACTGGAATAAACTCCATTACTTTCTAATCTTTAGATACGAGACAAAAGTACGTATTGCGCATGTCTAAAGCTACATAATAATTTTCTTTTTAGATTCAATTTAGTCAACCATTCATAATCCTCGGTAACCATGACGTCACGCTAAGATAACCAATCCTAGGAGGTGAGCCGTTCCATTTCAGCCAATGGAAGGAAGCTGCATCAGTGACGTCACAGGTCGGGTGCTTCATATAAAGCGAGGCGCAGCGGCTGGAGAATTCTAGGCAAGGTTTAGTCAGTCTCCGCAACTGGTCGAGCAGAGAGCACACAGGTACGTGGCAACATCTATTGAACACTACAACTCAAAGTTATTCCAGGGCGGATGACGCATCTCTCATTCTTCATATTAAGTGTTTAGCAGAAGATCCTGTTTCTCATACTATACTTGATATAACGATCCTTCTGTTTCTACACACTCTTTTCGTTAAAACAATCCAAATAGGGTGTCATCTCTTGCACACTCAACCTACCAGATTTACCTGAAAAAAATAAATAAATAAATAACCCCTGACACACGTTTCCATTTTATCTATGAGAGAACTCTCCCAACACATTTCGTTTTTCATGGCCACCCTACCACTGTGCCGCTAATCAAGGCGCAGAAAGTGATAGAAACTGTGTACTTGTGTAATGTGAGTTATAAGTATGTACAATCAACGCTAGGTATCCCTATACTAGTAAAATAATTATATATTGCCAACTTTCAATACAACTGATGTCAATACAACACACACACACCCACACGCACACACTATCATCATGCATGATTATGTAATATATTGCATAAATTTAGTGTTTAAATTCATTGACTCAATTTAGCAGTCACAAAACTTCAGGAAGCTTACCGGATAGTAACACGATAAAATATAGTCTTATGAGCACTTTAGTAAATTTAGCTTAAACGATACATTAGTTACATACATTAGTTAATTTAAGTTAATTAATCGTCCAAAATATTAGCCTGGTACAATCATATATGCAAATAAATTATCTAAGGTAAATTAGTAAACAGCATTGTGGGACACCAATAAAAATAGACGGTAACGAGAAGATAAAAGAAGCGTCTGAGAAGCTGGTGGTCAAGCGTTAGCGAAGTGGAACTCTAAATGAGGATTCCGACTTTCAAGATGTAGTTTATATTACTTTGCAATTCTAAATTATCGTCACATTTTCTAAGTAGACAAGCTCCGACACCTAACTTGGTCACCTCAGTTCCCGCCCAGTCCAGTTAGTGACGTGGTCATGTTCCTTTTTCTCTCTAAGTGGACTACTGGGCTGGTCAGGTCAAACCATAGGTAACGGCTGGCGCAGCCCGATTAACTGGATGTTGGGTTGTACCCCGAATCATTCAAGAAGCAGTGTCTACAGTCGAAAGTAAAAATCTAAGATGACGCTACGTTGAGTTCTAATTTTGAAATATCAGTGGTATTCATAACGTTAGACCTCAAATCACAGACATCCCTATAAAATATGTTTATCTAAAGATGAATATTGTCAGTGTACACGTACTGGAATTAGCTCAGCAACGTCACACATTGTTTTGATTGTTAGTTTGTAGATTACAAGATAGAATTTGCATAATTTGTCTCACATCTAGTCCGAGGCAAGCGACGAAAACATCATAACCATTGCAGTTGCAAAAATAGGTTGAACGAGAGATGCATAGATAGTAAATAGAATTTTCTTTTAATTTCAAAGAACCAAATTAAGAAGGGCTTTCAACTATTTTACACTTAGAATTAGCATCATGCTGGCACCACTATCGCCAAACATTTACCAGTCCTGTGTTGTTGTGGTACTAGATAAGTTGAAGGACGAGGGTAGAGGACCGTGTGTGTGTGTGTGTGCGTGCCAGAGTCGAATCTACCATCTTATGCCAAAAGATCGAGGGGAATATGCTATAGTGTGATATACACTTAAACTGGACAGCGAGTAAATAAAATTTACTCGCTGAATTTACTTAAATAAATTCCGAAGATAATAAGGATGTCGGTAGACTGTGCGAGGACTGTACTTTTCAGGTGATTTAGCACGCTTAACGATTCATTCACTTTGTCTACTTTACACTATTAATTGAATATTTATTGATTACTCTTTAAGGAGCCGGCTTTTATTGGTTAGGAGGAGTTACGGTCTAAACACGTGCGAAAAAAAAAATACTACTACGAAAATGGCGTCTACTCTATGTATGGTCATGACGTCACGGTATATAAGTGATTACAACTTAGTTTAGATTAACGTAACATAAAATGAAATATCACTGTTTAATTTATTTATAAATTCATTTCCGACTTAAATTCTAACAAACGTATTTAAAAAAATATTACAAAGATCACTTGTCAGTACAACAGCAAGGTGAACGCCTTACAAGGAAAAAATTACTCACTGTTTCATTAGTATTATGAATTATTACAAATCCAACGTCAAACAGAGGTCTTGCTCATCCTTTATCCACGGAAAATGCTATTAATGTCCTCAAGGCTAAGCCTTGCATATTCTCACTTCCATCGTTTTCCACTCAAAGTTCAAAACTTTAGGTATGTACTGAGTTTTTTGGACTGGGCCTTTTCAATATCCTTGAATATATATATATATATATATATATATATATATATATATATATATATATATATATATATATATATATATATATATATATATATATATATATATATATATATAAGGAGGCGCTAAAATAACGATAACTGCCAAAATATGGGGACATCAGGGTGACAGTAGCACCATAGTAAGGGCGTAGGGTGACAGTAGCACCATAGTAAGAGCGCAGGGTGACGGCAGCACCATAATAAGGGGAACCAGAGTGACAGTAGCACCGTAAGGAAGGGGTCCAGGATGACAGTAGCACCATAGTAAGGAGGGTCCAGGGTGACAGTAGCATCACAATAAGGAGGGTCAAGGCTGACAGTAGCACCACAATAAGGAGGATCCAGGGTGACAGTAGCACCACAATAAGGAGGGTCCTGGGTGGCAGCAGCACCATAGTAAGATTAAAGAGGGTCCAGGGTGACGGTAGCACCATAGTATGAGGACACCAGGCTGACACAATTGTAAAAAGGCACAATTGTAAAAAACTGGCAGGACGACACTAGTGCCTTAGTAAGAGGACGGCAGGATGACAGTAGATACCATAGTAAAGGATACTAGGATGACAGTGGTATAGTAAGAAGGCCCCAGGAACAAGAAGCTGCTAGTAAGGAGACGCCAGGGTGACAGTGCCATAGTAAGAAGAGGCCATGGAAAAGGAAGTCGCATGGAAAAGAGACTCCAGGGTGACAGAAAGGACCATGATAGGGGCTCCGCAATGAGTGGAAGGCTGTGGAAAAGGAAAGGACTGTTGATAAAATCAGTGTTGTCATCAGCAGAGCAGTGAAAACTTATGGAAGCAGAAGTTTTAAAAGGAATGATGATAGATAAAGAAGGAATTTGGCTGAATACATTACAGTTTATTCCCCATCATTTGCCGGACGGTATTGTTCATTCCTTTTACTGTCCAAGAAATGTTAGGCCATGATGAGTTTCTCAATTGCACTCGCATTTATGTGGTTTAGCTAATTAAAGTTTTTTTTCTTTAATTTCTTGTTTCTCTGTAATTATTTCAGAAAACTATACGAACATTGTCTCTTGGTTTGCACAAGAAAAATTAATCTATTTGTCTTTTCTTCTTTTCTCTTAATGTCTTTTTTTACTTGGTTTTCCTCATGTGTATGTGTGTGTGTGTGTGTGTGTGTGTGTGTGTGTGTGTGTGTGAACATTAACGCATAGGCAACGCATGGGGAATGTGTAATCAATAAAGAAACAAATACTATTCTCCTGTAGCGGTGACAGCAACGTGTAGACAATGACGAGTTCCCAAGAATTTGAGGAAGAATTTTGTCAAGTAGTGAGGAAAGGTATGGGTTAAGAGGTCAGACAAAAACAGAACTTAGATGGATAAATAAGTAATTGAATAAGTGAATAAGTTAAACAAATAGAGAAAAACGTTAACGAGAAAACGGGTTAAAAGTAGTAATATTATTAAAACAAAGCAGCTAACACCGAAAAAAAAAAAAAAAAAAAAAAAAAATATATATATATATATATATATATATATATATATATATATATATATATATATATATATATATATATATATATATATATATATATATATATATATATAAACGGTAAACGATAAAGGTAAAGTGGAAGGTCTCGCAAGGACTTGGGTAAGGAAGGAGTGGAGGGAAGACAAGGAGGCCGGCCTGAGTGGTGCGGGCGATGATGGTTCATCTGATGTAAGGCTTCAACGGCCATCACACCAATGTCTTCTCACCAACAGTGAAAAGCGGAAAAGAAATAGCATATAGCCTCTACGTATCAGGGAAAGAGGGAGAGCAGGGGAAGATGAGAGTGATGGATGAATCCAGATAAAAGAGCCTGAATGGCTCGATGTGTTTACTATATGCGGCACGGATAAGTAACAGATTGCCCGTTATTGGGACTGTCCCAATAAATATTTGGTAATATTTATACTCCTGGTTATCGATAGGTATAGTGCAAGGTTATACAATAAACACTGGACAGCTGACGTTAAGGGAAATTAAGAACACATGCTGTATTGATCCTAGAAAATCAAGGAAAGCAATGCAGAACTGCGAATTGAAGAATCAGTTACGTATAATTAAAAAAAAAAAAAATTCCGGAATTCATTGGTTGTCATTTACCCTGGTTCTTATATATGAATTGAAATCGCGCTTGTTGAGCTGATACAACATTTTAAATTATTCGCCGGAGGGAGCGAGAGGGTTCAATTTTTTTTTTTTTTTTTTCTTTTTTACCGCACATCTCTACAGCCCACCGTTCCGCCTGTCCCTTGTAGGGTACAACAATGATTTGGCCAGGAGCACCTTTTGGTGTCCATCGCATATAAAAATTGCGATTTTAGTCTCGCAAACATCCCTCTTTAAGAAACTTTTGACGGCGCATCTTTCTTATTTTATGACATATCTTCGTTAGACCTACCGTTTTGCTGTATTTTGCATATTTCGATTTATCGCCATGTGAGCGAAGGTATCTGTCTCTCAACTCGCACAAGTATTGCCTCATCACTACAGATCGAGCTCGAGGACGCAAAATGCGCTAATTATTTGCCATAATTCACTTCATATACGGGATAGCCAGTTTTGGTTGACACCATCAGACTCTAGCAGTGACTGAAGGATCATGATTTATTGTAAAAACTTGACAAAACATAAAAGAAGATGGTATTATGACGAGTTGAACTGTGAAGATATTAAAAAAAATATATATATTTATAGCATGTTTTACTTAAGCTCACTATTTTCAACAGTTAATCATTGAATGCTGAAATATATCATTACATTAAGTAGGAAAAACTCACGTGAGAACGATAGCGTAATCAGAATGCAGATAAATCTCCACATATTGAAAACAGTCATTTATAGCAACTTGTCACTCGCAGCAACCATCACTGCGGCGCGACACAGCGTGGCATGTGCAGGTGAGCTCAGTATGACCAGGTCTGCGACGCGTCTAAAAATTAGAACCTCCTAGCCGTAGGGGGAAGGTCCTTTAAGTTGCTTCGCAGCTTAAAGCATCTGTTGCCTGGTTTTTGTTTCTTCATTTGCTGGATTACGAATTACTAATTACTTGGGTGAAGATGTGGTGGCGCCGTTTTCACTGTCGGAACAGCTATGGAGGTCTGACTAACAACAGTAAGAGCTCGTGGACTTGCGATACCATATTAGCCTAGTTCATATTAGTTTTTCTCTTGAGTGACTCGGAAAACATGATATCTAGTGTATTTACTCAAAATTTTGCGTACCATAGCATGTGTTCAATCTCAGTGAGATCACATTTAATTGGTTGAAGTATTTGAATACTAGCTGCATCTTTTTTTTTTATGTAGGAGGCACCGACCAAGGGCAACAAAAATTGCAAAAAAAAAAAAAAAAAAAAAGGCCCACTGAGGTGCCGGACCCCGAACAGAGTCGACAGCGTTAGTCAAAAATACAGGATAAGTGTCTTAAAACCTCTCTCTTGAAAGAGTTCAAGTTATATGGTGGAAATATAGAAGCAGGTAGGAAGTTCCAGAGTTTACTAGAGAAAGGGATGAAAGATTGAGAATACTGGTTAACTCTTGCATTAGAGAGTTGGTATAATAGGGGTGAGAGAAAGAAAAAAGTCTTGTGCAACGAGGCTGCGGGAGGAGGGGAGGCATGCAGTTAGTAAGATCAGAAGAGCAGATGGCATGAAAATAGCGGTAGAAGATGGCAAGAGATGTAACATTGTGGCAATGAGAAAGAGGCTGTTGACAGTTAGAGGAGAGGAGACAAGACGAAAACTTTTGATTCCACTCTGTCTAAAAGAACGGTATGAATGGAATCTCCCCCATACATGTGAAACATACATGGATGGATAAGCCCCTGTACAGAGTTAGCAACTTGGGGGGGTGACAAAAACTGGCGGAGACGACTCAGAACAGTATAGCGTTACCTTGATTTAAATTGTACTGTATGTGGTGTGACTTACGAGTCACGAGTCCCTGTGTGCATTTCTCTATGTATTTACCAATTGTTATTGTTTGTTTTGTTTCGTATTGTGCTGTCCCTGTGTGCATTTCTCTATGTATTTACCAATTGTTATTGTTTGTTTTGTTTCGTATTGTGCTATGTGAATTATATAAAAAAAATAACTCATTTTTATTTTCCATATTCGTCCATATTTGTTTCTTGGATCTCTCTCTCTCTCTCTCTCTCTCTCTCTCTCTCTCTCTCTCTCTCTCTCTCTCTCTCTCTCTCTCTCTCTCTCTCTGTCTCTCTCTCTCTCTCTCTCTCTCTCTCTCTCTCTCTGGTGAAGGAGTTGTTATTCTGTCTTTTCAAAGCTAATGTGTTATGCAATGCCATTCTGTAGTTGTAGATACTCAATAATGCCGTGATGGGAGGCATAAACACGAGACGAACCACATCCAGGTGCAAGGTACCTTGTATTCCACTTGTTTAAGGCTTTTCCTTCCGATCTATCAAATATGTCTCCGATAACCGATCACGTTCATCTATGACATCTATAATATAAAAATTTTCACTGCTTTGTAGCGTCGTTCTTTGTTCAGTTCACTGGTGGCAGGGGGTGTGATGGTCTTTTGAAGATTTGGTAAAGAGTGGCATAAAACCTATTCTGAGCTTGTGATGGTGTGCTACAGTTGAATCAACCAGGAAATGGGTGTCCCCCCATAAGGAGAGAGAAAACGCGATGGAACAACGTATATTCTGATAACTTCGCAAAGACCATAACCACGCCTTTCAGAAACAAGTCTTAGATTGTTTGAGTACTTATGCTACCACATTAGATTAGAAACACAAGAAACTAATCTAGAAGGAGGGTGGCTGGTGATGTAATATCTTCGCTAGACGCGCAAACACTAACCAAAACTGAATTAAACATGAAATACCTTAAGGCTTGACCTTCCGGCCTGTCTGTGCAGGGTTTGATCCTCGATCACGTCCACCTTCCATATTCATAATAGATTAATGTCTCCGTTTCGTAACAGAAAATGTAGTTCTTCATTCATTCGTGACATGTATGTGTTCTGTGTTCGACTGTGTTCTGTCAACGGTGGCCCATTCTTTCTAAATGTGTGAATATGTGTTTCCTCGTTATCTCCATAATTAAGCTTTTTTTTTTTGTAAATGTAAAATCTATTTCAGCATTATTTTCCAGGTAATCAAAATAAAATTTGTTATTCCATTTATATTGATAAATCTTATTCCAGAAGACTGATGTCCTTTATATCTTTAATTTTGTTGACTGTGACTCCCCCCCCCTTTTTTTTTGTTTTTTTCTCTCAAAACCTTTCTTTTGTAGATTTACCTTCCCTTGTAACTTCGGCACCCAGCCTAAAATAACACCAGCGACTTTTCTTCATCTTCCCTTCCTCTATTTCAACCTGATGGCACCACTTCCATTTCATCTATCTCTAAAGCTGAACTCTTTGGTCAAACCTTTGCAAAAAAAAATATAAATAAATAAAATAAAATAAAATAAAAAACTATGATTGAGGGTTTGTTCCTCCTTCTCCATTCTTCGACTATTTGATGTCTCCCATAGATTATTCTAATTATATTTCTCATGCTCTCGCTGGTCTTCAAGCTTGGAAAGTCTATGGACATGTACATCCATGTTTGCATCTTGCTTGCTAAACCTCTTCCAGCTCTGTCTGTCAACATATACCTTTCCTCTTGCTGGGAATTTGCCATCATTCAGAATGTTCCTAAAAAGGGTGATCACTCTGATCCTTCAAACTGCTGGCCTATTGTTTTGTTTTCCTGTCTTTCTAAATTGTTCAATTTATCCTAAACAGAAAGATTATTCACTTCACAACCTTATGATATATGATCGCCAGTATGGTTTCCGTCGTGACCGTTTTAGTGGTGGTCTTTTGGCCTTCCTCATTGAATCTTGATCATCCTCTTAAGGGGCTTTGGTTTAGCTAGTGTTGCCTTCAATATATCAAAAAACATTTTATACAGTCCTGTATAAAGCTTTCATTTCCAACTACTCTACTACGGCTTCTACCCTTCTCTCGGTAATTGCATCTCAGATTTCCCCTCTGACCGTACTATTTCTTCTGTAGTAGACAGTCATTGTTCTTCTGAGTCTATTGAAGTGGTGTTCCTCAGGGTTGTGTCCTATCTCCGTTTTCTTTCTATTATTCATTCAAACTTATTACCACACATTCCCTCCATCTATCAAGTCGACACAACCTTCCAGATAACAATCCCTCTTCTTCAAAGAGACTAATTGTCCTCCTCTTTTACACTGAACATTCTGTCTGTCCTAATATTCTAAATTGAAAACTTTGCATATCGTCAGCTTCTGTGAAATTAGGGGTCCTGAGTCGTTTCCGCTAGTATGTGTGTGTGTGTGTGTGTGTGTGTGTGTATATATATATATATATATATATATATATATATATATATATATATATATATATATATATATATATATATATATATATATATATATATATATATATATATATATATATATATATATATATATATATATATATATATATATATATATATATATATATATATATATATATATATATATATATATATATATATATATATATATATATATATATATATATATATATATATATATATATATATATATATATATATATATATATATATATATATATATATATATATATATATATATATATATATATTGTTCAATGCCTCAAAAACTCAATTCCTCCACCTATCAACTCGACACTACCTTCCAGGCAACTATCCCCTCTTCTTCAGTGACACTCAACTGTTCCCCTCTTCTACACTGAACATCCTCAGTCTGTCCTTTACCTATAATCTAAATTGGAGACTTCACATCTCATCTCTAGCTAAAAACAGCTTCAATGAAGTTAGGTGTTCTGAGTCGTCTCCGCCAATTTCCCCTCTCCACCTATCCGCTGCTAACTCTGTACTGGGGCCTTATCTGTCCATATATGGAGTATAACCGTTTTCATTAGTGGTCCGGTACAATGTACAGCGTTTGATTTTCTACTAAACACGATTCAGAGCCCCGCTGCTAGACGACAGGGACTTTTCCTTTACTTAAGGTTCTCGGTTTATTTTTTGGGGAAGCGGAGTTTTTCAGAGCAGCATAACAGAGATGATAGTGTCTGGCATAGAGGCGTACATTCGTCACTCTTTTTCTCATCCTAAACCTTCTAAACCTTGGTTTAACACAGCTTGTTCACGTGCTATACATGATAGAGAGGTGGCCCACAAGAGGTACTTAAGCCTTCCATCACCAGAATCTCGTGCACTTTAAATTTCTGCCCGGAACCATGCCAAGTCTGTTCTCCAACTAGCCAAAAACTCCTTCATTAACAGAAAGTGTCAAAACCTTTCAAGATCTAACTCCCCTCGTGACTTCTGGCATCTAGCCAAAAATATCTCCAATAACTTTGCTTCTTCTTCTTTCCCTCCTTTATTTCAACCAGATGGCACCATTGCTATCACATCTATTTCTAAAGCTGAACTCTTCGCTCAAACCTTTGCTAAAAACTCTACCTTTGACGATTCTGGGCTTGTTCCTCCCTCTCCTCCACCCTCTGACTACTCAACCCTCTGCCACCAATTAAAATTCTTCGCAATGATGTTTTCCATGCCCTTGCTGGCCTTAACCCTCGGAAGGCTTATGGACCTGATGGGGTCCCTCCCATTGTTCTCCGAAACTGTGCCTCCGTGCTTGCACCTTGCCTAGTCAAACTCTTTCAGCTCTGTCTGTCAACATCTACCTTTCCTTCTTGCTGGAAGTTTGCCTACATTCAGCCTGTTCCTAAAAAGGGTGACCGTTCTAATCCCTCAAACTACCGTCCTATTGCTTTAATTTCCTGCCTATCTAAAGTTTTTGAATCTATCCTCAACAGGAAGATTCTTAAACATCTATCACTTCACAACCTTCTATCTGATCGCTAGTATGGGTTCCGTCAAGGCCGCTCTACTGGTGATCTTCTGGCTTTCCTTACTGAGTCCTGGTCATCCTCTTTTAGAGATTTTGGTTAAACTTTTGCTGTTGCCTTGGACATATCAAAAGCTTTTGATAGAGTCTGGCAAAAAGCTTTGATTTCCAAACTACCCTCCTATGGCTTCTATCCTTCTCTCTGTAACTTCATCTCAAGTTTCCTTTCTGACTGTTCTATTGCTGCTGTGGTAGACGGTCACTGTTCTTCTCCTAAATCTATTAACAGTGGTGTTCCTCAGGGTTCTGTCCTGTCACCCACTCTCTTCTTATTATTTATTAATGATCTTCTAAACCAAACTTCCTGTCCTATTCACTCATACGCTGATGATAACACCCTGCACTTTTCCACGTCTTTTCATAGACGTCCAACCCTTCAGGAGGTAAACATTTCACGCAGGGAAGCCACAGAACGCTTGACTTCTGATCTTTCTAAAATTTCTGATTGGGGCAGAGCAAACTTGGTATTGTTCAATGCCTAAAAAACTCAATTCCTCCATCTATCAACTCGACACAACCTTCCAGACAACTATCCCCTCTTCTTCAATGACACTCAACTGCCCGCCTCTTCTACACTGAACATCCTCGGTCTGTCCTTTACTTATAATCTGAACTGGAAACTTCACATCTCATCTCTTGCTAATACAGCTTCTATGAAGTTAGGTGTTCTGAGACGTCTCCGCCAGTTTTTTTCACTCCCCTAGCTGCTAACTCTGTACAAGGGCCTTATCCGTCCATGTATGGAGTATGCTTCACATGTCTGGGGGAGTTCCACTCGTACTGCTCTTCTAGACAGGGTGGAATCAAAAGCTTTTCGTCTCATCAACTCCTCTCCTCTAACTGACTGTCTTCAGCCTCTCTCTCACTGCCGCAATGTTGCATCTCTAGCTGTCTTCTACTACTATTTTCATGCTAACTGCTCTTCTGATCTTGCTAACTGCATGCCTCCCCTCCTCCCGCGGCCTCGCTGCACAAGACTTTCTTCTTTCTCTCACTCCTATTCTGTCCACCTCTCTAACGCAAGAGTTAACCAGTATTCTCAATCATTCATCCCTTTCTCTGGTAAACTCTTGAACTCCCTGCCTGCTTCTGTATTTCCACCTTTCTATGACTTTAATTCCTTCATGAGGGAGGTTTCAAGACACTTATTCATCAATTTTTGACTATTGCTTTAACCCTTTTATGGGACTGGCATTTCAGTGGGCATTTTTTTTTCTATTGTATTTTTGTTGTCCTTGGCCAGTGTCCTTCCTACATAAAAAAAAAAAGACATGGCAAAGGATAGGCATGTGAGGTGTGTGCGGCAACTGTGCTCTTGTCTAGAGTTCGCATGTATGAGTTCTTAGCCAACTATAATTTTCTCCCTGCTTTAACTTCGTCAACTGTCACTTTCAGGTTCTTTATAATGTGAAATGACAAGAAAAGAAATATTTCTTTATACAACACCAACTTTCTTGGTCTCAAAAAGCATTATATTCTATATTTTATTCTTCAAAATACTTTCCTATTTAAATGATGCTCTGATGTTCTACTACTCGCTTTTTGGCCTGGAAAGGCAAATGGTCTGCTGAGCACGTATGCTTCCGTTTGCTTTGCGAGCAAAACGTTTGACTTGTCGGTGACACTACTGAAAATGCCTTATGCTTCACAAGCAATGGGGGGGGATTCCACTCATACCGCTCTTCTGGACAGGGTGGAATCAAAAGCTTTTCGTCTCATTAACTCCTCTCGTCTGACTGAGTGTCTTCAGCTTTTTTCTCATCGCCGCAATGTTGCATCTCTTGCTATCTTCTACCGCTATTTTCATGCTAACTGCATGCCTCCCCTCCTCCAGCGGTCTCGCTGCACAAGACTCTTCTTTCTCTCACATATATTCTGTCCACCTCTTTAATGCAGAAGTTAACCAGTATTCTCAGTCATTCATCCCTTTCTTTGGTAAACTCAGGAACTCCCTGCCTGCTTCCGTATTTCCACCTTCCTGTGGCTTGAACTCTTTCAAGAGGCAGGTTTCAAGACATTTATCCTGTAATTTTTAACTACCGCTGTCGACTCTGCTCGGGAACTGGCACCTCAGTGGGTCTTTTTTTTTTTTTTTTTATTGCAGTTTTGTTGCCCTTGGCTGGTGCTCCTTCTACATAAAAAGAAAAAAAAAATATATGGTATCTGCACTGTTTTTTTTTTTTTTTTTCTATTTTGCCGATTACTTTGATAGCATATTCCAATTCATCAATCATTTCATCGACCTCCGTGAGTTTTATTTGGTAAGGCAGATCTGGCAACGACGAATTTCAATCTATCGGTAATTTCACGGTTTACAATTCCAATCAATTTCATGGCATTACTGAAGCAAGGAAAAAAAAAATAAGGAACTTTTTTTTATATCAAGGAGATTTTATCACAATTATTGATAAATGAGACATTTCTTAAGCAACGTTGTACATACCTCTCCTGGAATTAAAATGAACGTAAAAGCAAAAAAAAAAAAAAAACTAATATATATATATATATATATATATATATATATATATATATATATATATATATATATATATACGAGTATATATATATATATATATATATATATATATATATATATATATATATATATATATATATATATATATATATATATATATATATATATATATATATATATATATATATATATATATATATATATATATATATATATATATATATATATATATATATATATCAAATTAAGAACCAGTACTCT
Organism: Scylla paramamosain; assembly: GCF_035594125.1. NCBI lineage: Eukaryota > Metazoa > Arthropoda > Malacostraca > Decapoda > Portunidae > Scylla > Scylla paramamosain. The sequence goes on along the minus strand of NC_087152.1, from coordinate 21,437,612 downwards.
CCTCGGAGGTTTCCTTTTAATAATTAACCTTGTTTCTCAGTAACTGCAGCAAATTATGTACTGTGGTGAATATTTCTATCACCAGCCACTTACACACTGCTCCTCTCTATTCCCTGTACGATGAAGACGTTTCATCATTCTGCCATTCGAGTTAATACTAGATTTATCTTGTCAGGCTTCCCCTTCCTATACAAAAATATCTGGCGCCATATGTACATACTCGTATATATATATATATATATATATATATATATATATATATATATATATATATATATATATATATATATATATATATATATATATATATATATATATATATATATATATATATATATATATATATAACGCCAGTGGAAGTTATGGATTTCTTTATCTCACTGAAAGAATACAGTTTTCCTGTCTTCACTTTTTTCCAATCCAGGCTCTACCATCAACTCAGATTATTTTTTTTCTCTTAATCAAGTGTCAGTTTGAAACAAAAATTTAAAAGAAATGAAAATTGAGTCAGGCATTTACGACACGACACGAAATCATGAATTTTCTGCTTGAATGAAATTCAACTATCAAAAAATTAGAGCTTTACTTTTTAATATTTCATGAAACATGGAACCCATTATTACTTTTTTTTTTTTTTTCGTTATGGAAACACACGTTTTATAGTATGGAATTGTTTTTATATCCTGCCTTGCTTTAATGTATGAGTAGTGAATGTCACTGCTGCTGCTGTCGATCATGATGTCTTAATTACTACCAAACTTCAAGCTACGATACGTATAATATATTAATCATAGCTTTAGGGAGCACCTACCTGGTAGGATCAATACATTTTATCGTGATGGAACAGCATATACAGCACCTTCAGCGTAGCACACATAACCTCAGATGAGTGGAAACACATCTTTAATGTTTTTTTTTTCCTCCATCCACATCTTATTCGAGATTTCTTGTCACTAGCCCTTTTCAGAATATTATTATGTCATTGTCATGTTTGCTTTTCTAAGCCGACCTATCACGGAATTTTTCCTTAAAAAATCGATCTTCCAGTCTCTCTCTCTCTCTCTCTCTCTCTCTCTCTCTCTGAAATTGCCAGTTTTCAAATATTCGCCTCACAGCTTAAAGGCAAAAAGAGGAAAAGCAGAAACGAGCACACACACACACACACACACACACACACACACACATTTATGGAGAGAGAGAGAGAGAGAGAGAGAGAGAGAGAGAGAGAGAGAGAGAGAGAGAGAGAGAGAGAGAGAGAGAGAGAGAGAGAGAGAGATTACATAAAAACTCAAACGACACAAAAAAAACCTAACTTCCACTCGAGTTTGCTTGCCCTTAATTTAGAATTTAAGGTATCTAAAGCAACCACAATTGACATTGTATGTACGTATGTACAAGTGTTAGGCAGCTGTACTTACGGGTTGCTGTTATCTACCGTGCCCACTGATCGTCTTTTATTATTCAACATTCCTCGTGCTTCCCACATTAAAAGTTTACGCAGTTAGAGCTAAAACAGTCACCCCTTATCACATGATCTTGTCGAAGACGTTGAACATTGTGGTCGACTTTCTTTACATAATTTATTATTTTATATTGCATAACGAAGTCACTGGTGAAGTAGAATTTCGAATATTCTAACTGAACTCGTATTTACATACTCCTTATTTTCACTCACTCACTCCTCGTTGGCTAGATGCACTTTATTTGCATCAATATTTTTTTTTTTTTTAACTTTAAAGTACGAGTATCTTAAAACATTAATTTTCTTCTGAGGCGCCAATCAATGGAACATAACAGGTTTAATCGTGCCACCATCCATCGCACGATTTATTACGAAAGGGACAATCTTTATAGTCGTACATACACTTGACAGCCTTTAATGATGTACTATTATCATTACCTCTGCATATGATGGTCAAAATCGTTTTCCAAACTCCAAGTGAGATCTGACAAGTTATATGCAGAACTATATCTACTCTTCAGGGAAACATCTATGATTTAGTTTTTACTTTTATCCATAGCGCCTTTACACTGTTAATAGAATTTAAGATTCATCGTAGTCGCAACGTCAATATCCATGGTCATAATATGCTTTTAGGTTTCGAGCTGGTAATTTTTTATTTTTTTTATTATTGTTTCTATCTTAAGAATATGCCACTTGTAGTTGTTAAAATGTATTCCAGTCTATCTCGTCTTGACCTGGTTGATTCGTGGGGCCTAAAGTTCCACACGGGCTATGTAAGTGTCCTATCTGTGTTAGTCTTTAGCGGCACTGGTGCCGCTTCTTCTTGGGCTTGGGCGGTGGTGCTGTGAAGAGAGAGGTCTCAGGCTCGCCGACTCTGGCGTAGGGGCTAGTCATTATCTTTTGGAAGAGATCGTGCTCCCACTGATATCGGCCAACCTCTGGTGCTGCTTCCTGGTGTCAGTCTGGGGCGTTGGTGGCGGTGGTCTGGACGGCGGCGCAGGTACGGGGAGGCATGGGGATCGGGTCGGTCTGCGTCGCGGCGCCGCAGGTATAGCGCTCTGGTGCAGTGGCTTCGGTAGCCGCGGGGGCAACCTTGAACCTCGTCCTCCTCCTCCTCCTCCTCCTCCTCCTCTTCAAGGGTAAGTCCGTGGCAGGGGCAGTGACAGTCTGTGAAAGAACTGCCGGCAAGGGCTTGGGGTCTATAGAACTCCCCGTGGTCCTCCACCCAGAGCAGCCAGGAGAAAACCTCCTCAGCCTTTCAGGGCAGAGTTTGTGCCACACCGTGGTGACTCTTTTCGCAATTCGGCGCAATTCGCCAGCCCTCAAAGCGCTGATGCACTCCAAGATGGGATGCCGGCCGCTGCAGATACCACAGAGAACCCGGGACCCGCGGTGCCTCTGGACATGCCCGAAGGCCTGACACTTGAAGCACCGGGGGGGCCAAGGAGTAAACCTCCTGACGGAGTACACACCCCACCAGCCTAGGTCGAGGGAATCCGGGAGTTACCCTCTGAACGTCGCCTCAATATGACGCGTGGGTTCTCTGCAGCCGCGTCCTGCGCGATATGAACACCTGCGGGCGAACACAATGCGAGGACACGCCAAAATAGGCTCGAGAGAGAAAGCCAAGGAGTACCGCAGAACGACGCCCTTGGTCTCGATCGTGGTCTCATCCAGGGTGATGCCAAAAGGTTTCTCTCGCAAGCCTCGTGCAGGGAGAAACAAAGACTCCTCAGTTTTGGGCTTGAGCATAAGCTTGCACTTGGACAGGAGTACCCGAAGCGACAGGCCCTGGTATTCCTTCTCCAACCGCCTCATGGCTTGGAAGGGTGTAAGTTCTTGATGGGGCATTATCTAATATCGCCGAAACGAAGGGCGGGGTTGAGGAGGAGAACCTTTGCGGCGCCTCTTCTACACCACCTGTCACGAACTTCCGTCATCCTCGGGTGAGAAAAGGTCAAGGCGCCTCCGGGCTGCAGGGGCCTGGGTCATGGTGTGAGAGTCTACCTCAGAGAGGGTCACAGACGTCTGCACATCGCGAGATCTGGAACCACACTGACCAATCTACCTGATGATACAGAGATTTGGCATGGGATGCATCTTTCTTTAGTGTGTCCGCCGCGATCTGTGTTCACCCAGACTCAGATTTTCTTAGTACTCGAGAATTTCGCTTTTTTTTTTTTGTTGTTTTACTTATTTATTTTATTTATTTTTTTTATTTATTTATTTTTATTTTTTTTTTATATTAGCACATGACATTCCATTCCTCAAACTAAGACCCGCGTTCAAGATCCTGAAGTCTATAAACTATTGACGTTGAATGTAACAAATAATTTGATTTAATTACGAATATATGTTCTAGCATTTTGACGCTTATGAATGTCAAGTAATAGTAATTATATCGTAGATTTGTTTGAAGGTTATTGTCGTAGGGATTTAATAAACAAAGACGTAAAGGTCGCAATTTTTCTCTGCAAAAATCTGATATAGTTTTCATAAAGACCTGCTCTTTCTTTGTTTGCATAATGGTTAAGTACGTTTAGGATGTCTTCCCTAGTATTTTCAAAGTTTCCAGGTATAAATTTTTTGCATATTTCATTTTTATGGAGGCGATGTTATTGGTCTTTTCTTTTCTTTCTTTTTCTTTGTTTGCTGGAAGAATGGCGGTCAAGTACATAAAAGAGGAGGGGAATGCGAATTTGCTGTCCCGAAAAAGAATTAAACAAGAAGGATTTCTAATATGAAGACCGATTTAATTAAGATGTCCCACTACTCCTCTCTTGAAACAGTTCAAGTCATAGGAAGAGGGAAAAACAGGGACAGGCAGATTTCACCAGTGTAAGGGACGGTATACTGAAGTTGTGGTTAGCTCTTGCATTAATGTAATGTACAGCAGCTTAGGGATAATACTAAATAGAAAGTCTTGGACAGTAAGGCAGCGAGAGATAGGGGAGGCATGCATATAGCAAATTCAGAGGAACAGTAACCATGGAACCATGTGACAGAGTGCGAGGAATTAATACCTAACTTCGTGGAAACAGTTTTTAACTTGAGACAAGATGTGTAGTTTCCGCTTCCGTTAAAACGACTATGAAGTTAAACGTTGTGTTTCGCTTCTGCCAATACTTTTCCTCTTCCCAATTGCTTACTATATGCACGAGCCTTATTGGTCCATGTATTGAGAACTTAAGAACATAAGAAATAAGGGAAGCTGCAAGAAGCCACCAGGTTTACACTGTATGAAATATACCTACCTGTTCCCACCTATCATCGCCATCCATAAACCCGTCTAATCTTCTCTTAAAGCTCCTTAATGTCTTAGCACTAACAACATGATTACCGATTCCGTTCCATTCATCTATCACTCTATTTGAGAACCAATTTCTTCCTATCTCTTTCTTAAACCTAAATTTTTCAAGTTTGAACCCGTTATTTCTTGTTCTTTCCTGGTTGCTTATCCTAAGAATTTTGCTTGTTATAACCCTTATACCACTTACTTCTATCAGGTCCCCTATTAACCTACGCCTCTCTAAAGAATGTAAATTTAACAGCTTCAATCTCGCCTCGTAAGGAATACTCCTCATCCCCTGTATCCTTTTAGTCATTCTCCTTTGTACTGATTCTAATAGACCTATATCCTTCCTGTAATGTGGAGACCAGAACTGCAAGGTGTAGTCTAGATGAGGTCTGACCAGCGCCAAATATAACTAATGTTACTTTGGGCCTTCTACTTTTAACACTCCTAAAAATTAATCCTAATACCCTATTTGCCCTGTTTCTGGCCTCTATGCATTGCTTTCCTAGACTAGTTCAGAGCTAACTATAACTCCAAAATCTTTTTTGTACCCTGAACCTACCAGAGCTTCGTTTATTGTGTACCTACTGTGTGGGTTTCCTCTACCTACGCAAAGTACTTTGCACTTGTTGATATTAAACTGCATTTGCCATCTGTCCGTCCATTCATTCATCCTATCGAAATCTGTCTGCAAGGCGATGGCATCCGATTTTGACCTAATTAATCTACTTATCTTTGTCATCCGCAAATTTACTAACATCACTACTACTAATTCCACTATCCAAGTCACTGATATATATTAAAAACAACAATAGCCCTAATACTTATCCCTGTGGCACCCCACTGATTACATGACCCCACTCGGATTTAGAGCCGTTTATTACAACTCTCTGTCGCCTGTCGCCTAGCCATGACCTTATCCAGCCTAACACCTTCCCATCTATCCCGTGTGCCTTAACCTTTCTCAGGAGCCTCTGATGGGGTACCTTGTCAAACGCTTACTACCGTCATGACTATCATCATTATCTACTGTCTCATATACTTTACTGTAAAAAAATTAACAAGTTCGTCAGGCAAGACTTCTCCTTCGTGAAGCCATTCTGTGACTGATTTGTCAAGTTATGTTTGTCCTAATGTTCTTCGCTATTACGGACTCCATTATTTTACCTACAACAGAAGTTAAGCTGACAGGTCTATAATTAGACGCTAAAGTTTTATCTCCTTTCTTAAAGATGGGTACTACATTAGCCTGCTTCCACATTACTGGTATCTCTCCTGACTCAAGTGATTTCCGAAAGACAGAAACTAATGGCTCACTCTTTGCATTCCTCAAGTACTCTGGGATATATTTCATCTGGTCCTGGTGTCTTGAACTTTTTTTAACCTATCTATCTCCTGTTCCACTATCTCTTTAGCTATGGTAATGTCTGTCAGCTTCTCATTCTCATCTGCTCTAAACATCTGTTCACTATTTGGCATATCCTGCATGTTTTCCTGGGTGAAGACAGTTAAAAAATAATCATTCAGAATTTTACTAATCTCCTCCCCAGAACTAACCAGCTCCCTATCTGCTGCCTTTAATGGACCTATAGTTTCCTTTTTCTTCGTCCTATATACCTGATAAAATCCATTCTGGTCCGTCTTCGCCTGGCTGGCTACATTTAATTCATAATTGCTTTTAGCTCTGGAACTCCCTGCCTGCTTCTGTATTTCCACCTTACTATGACTTGAATTTCTTCAAGAGGGAGGTTTCAAGACACTTATTCATCAATTTTTGACCACTGCTTTGATCCTTTTATGGGACTGGCATTTCAGTGGGCATTTTTTTTTATTGGATTTTTGTTGCCCTTGGCCAGTGTCCTTCCTACATAAAAAAAAAAAAAAAAGCTTTCCTCGTTAACCTCCTGATTGTTCTAATTCATTATATTGTGGCCTTAAAACCTCTTCCCTGCTTTTAATCTTTTATATATATTTTTCTTCCGCCCTATACAGTGTTTTAACCTAACAGTCATCCATTTAGGGTAATTTTTCTGTGATCTTATTGCTCTATACGGGATGTTTGCTAACTGTCCTGTATGCAGTTTATCTACGAAATATTTCTACAACTCATCTACGTTTACTTCACCCAACACCCTCATCTCATCCCCTTCCATCCTCTCCACTCCCTCATCTCCTCGCCTCGACCTCACCTCTCCCATCTCAGTAAGACCTGACCCTCCAACATACTCACACACATCTCCCCCTCTATCTATCCCCCTCTATCAATCTTCCGCCCCTTCCGGATACTTCTTCCTTCCTCTTGGAGGGAGTATTGGTCCTAAACAGGTTTTCCCTGTCATCGGTTCCTTTTAGCTAACAGACTATCTTTATTGTCTCTCTGGCTCAATGTTGGATCTCTTACTATCTTCTGCTATTCCGTATTTTCATTGTTAGCACTTCTCCAAACTTGCTAACTACATGCGTACCTCCTCCCGCTGCACAAGAATTTGTACTTACACTCATCCTTTTTCTCTACACCTTACTAATAATGCAAGAATTAGCTGTACCTTCACTCTTTGATTCCTTTATTTAGAAAACTGTGCAACTCCTTTCCTACTTATTTCCTGGTATCTACGACTCGAATTGATTCAGAAGAGAAGTATCAAAAAAAAAAAAATGATTCTACGTTTTTTTTTTTCTTTTTTTTGGAATGACATTTGAGCATACTTCTCTTTAACCTTATAGATAAAATATTTTACCAGTCTTGTACGAACATACATTTACGTTAGTAACATGACAAGTGTCTCACCTGGCTAGCTGTAAATCGAACTCTGGAGGAGAGATCGTACTTGCACCTCTCACTTTGCACTGAGAACACACAGATTACAAAAATATAATTCTTATTGCCTTTAGCAAGATAGGTAAGATGACTCAATAATACTCGTGTAAATATTTATTTGAACCAAAATTTTGCTAGCCAAAAAACCTAGTGTGTACGTAACGCGAGGAGTCACACAAGGAAAAGCTTCACGGGTTTCCTCCCCAATCTCTCAAATGAGCCAGTAAGTCGATGTGGCAACTGTGGCAAAGAAGCATGTGCTTTGTTACGAACTTCCCAGGTTTGCGAAGCCTACGAAGGAGCTCTAGGTTCTTTCATTCGTACCAAGACGAAAGGATACTCCATAACAACGAATAACGCTATAGATTCCAATAATCATAACACCGATACCAGTAAAATAATATATTATTGGTACCACAAACCCTTTACCTCAGCACCGGACCTACTATAACAGTTCATACAAAAGATACAATATAATCAACTCAATACCCCAGCACTCCACATATACCAGCACTCCACATACATTATATATCAACACACCGATACACCATACGTACTGGCTCACCCTCAGTAACACACCTTCAACTCTACACTCCGCCACACCACACGTACAAGCAACTCTCCCTCATTAATATATCCAACTCCACACACCGCCACACCGTACATACAAAATCAAGCCGGAAGTCACTGGAGCCTCACCCAGCGCTGTACCACCCACTTCACACCGTCTACCGTGCCTCTCTTCCCCTCTTCATCCCTGAACGGAGTAAGCCGTCCCACTCGTCGAGTATAGCATTCTGACTGACGGAAAGCACGGGCACGAAGTCCCTTTACACCTGCAAAACACAGAAAAATGACCCCAAAATAATCACAGAGACGCACACACAAATACCCTTGGAGAAGGCTACGGCCGCTACCGCGTTACCTGCTGTGGGGGTATTTAGACTTAGGTGAGCCTGCCGGGTGACTACCGGTGAGGTGGGAGAGTCGTCCAAGGTCAGCTCGCGAACGAACCAACCGAGTCTCAAGTCGGCTCCGAATCTTCCGAGGCTTCTTTCCACCCAACCCTGTTTCGGTTCAGGTCTAAAACATTCCCGATAAGTAGTTAACTCCCAGTACAACGACCCAACAGCGAATATCAGTAAATAGTCATAGTTAGTTATGACATACTTATACATAAAGGGTACTTAATCATGTATACTCCTTATGAACTATACTCTAGGACGAGGGTTCCCAACCTGAGGTACGCATACCTCCAAAGGGTAAGAATTTGAGGGTACAATTATTGTTGTCATTACGTACTATAATAATGAGTTCATGGACATATTTAACAATAGATCTTATGTGCTTCTATATATATATATATATATATATATATATATATATATATATATATATATATATATATATATATATATATATATATATATATATATATATATATAGATAGGAGGAGGCAGCAGGCACCCGCCGAAACGATAATTGCTCCCAGTGAGGTATAAAGCATTGGATCAGTGGGTGCTGTGAACTTATCATTAAAACCAGCTATGACCTCACTGAACGTTTCCCTTTGTCTCACAACACAAGGGGACAGTCACAGCCTGCCCTCTAAAAACAACTCTCTTCCTCCACACAAAACTACAACCACCTAAACACACACACACCATTCACTCAAAATTTCAAAATTCATGGCGACTCCTACACCAACCTCGGAGTCCCCATCTGGGGAGGGGACCACAAATGTCCTCAGGTCGGACTGACCTTCTGACGACGACCCTAAGTATCTTGATACTGCCCTCAACTTTTTCTTCATTAACTTCTGCAACATTCGTGGTCTAAGATCTAATTTTCAATCTAGAACATCACCTCTGGTCTTCTAAACCTCATCTTCTTTTCCTCACTGAAACTCAAGTGTCTGAGGCAACTGACAGTAACCCCTTTTCTGTTCCCTCCTATTTTCTCTATCTTCATTTTCGATCCAAAGCTGGATGTTGCGTTTATGTGCGCAACGATTTAACCTGCTCTCGTGCCCACGCTCTTGAATCTTCCGAGTTTTCCACCATCTGGCTACGACTACAGAGTCACTCTCAAACTAGATTTATCTGTGCTGTGTATCTCTCACCTAACTCCTCTGACTATAAGAAATTCTTTGACTATTTAACTTCCAAAGTAGAGCACATTCTGACTCTCCTTCCTTTTCCAGAGATCTCCATTCTTGGAGACTTCAAAGGTTACCACCAGCTTTGGCTTTCCACTTTCCTCTCCCTTCCCTGACCATTCTGGGGAACAAGCCTTCAACTTTGCTATCCTCCATGACCTAGAGCAATTGGTGCAGCAACCTACTCATATTCCTGACCGTCTTGGATATACGCCCAACATTCTTGATCTTTTCCTGACCTCTAATCCTTCTGCTTAAGCTGTCATCCTCTGTTCTCCGTTGGGCTCCTCCGACCACAATCTCATATCTGTATCTTGTCCTATCGCTCCATTCCCTCCTCAGGATACCCCTAAGCGAAGGTGCCTCTAGCGTTTTGCCTCTGCTACCTGGGGTGACCTGAGGAGGTATTTTGCAGATTTTCCTTGGAATGACTACTGCTTTCGTGTCAGAGACCCGTCTTTGTTTGCTGAGCGCATAACAGTGGTGACTGTCTGGCATGTAAGCGTACATTCCTCACTCTTTTTCTCAACCTTCCAAACCTTGGTTTAACACAACTTGTTCTCGTGCTATACATGATAGAGAGGTGGCCCACAAAAGGTACTTAAGCCTTCCATCACCAGAATCTTATGCACTTTATATTTCTGCCCGGAACCATGCCAAGTCTGTTCTCCAACTAGCCAAAAACTCCTTCATAACAAAAAGTGTCAAAATCTTTCAAGATCTAACTCCCCTCATGGCTTCTGGCATCTAGCAAAAAATATCTCCAATAACTTTGCTTCTTCTTCTTTCCCTCCTTTATTTCATCCAGATGGCACCACTGCTATCACATCTATTTCTAAAGCTGAACTCTTCGCTCAGACCTTTGCTAAAAACCCTACCTTGGACGATTCTGGGCTTGTTTCTCCCTCTCCTCCAACCTCTGACTACTTCATGCCACGTATTAAAATTCTTTGCAATGATGCTTTCCATGCCCTCGCTGGCCTAAACCCTCTCGGAAGGCTTATGGACCTATTGTTTTCCGAAACTGTGCCTCTGTGCTTGCACCCTGCTTAGTCAAACTCTTTCAGTTCTGTCTGTCAACATCTACCTTTCCTTCTTGGTGGAAGTTTGACTACATTCAGCCTGTTCCTAAAAAGGGTGATCGTTCTAATCTCGTATTGCTTTAATTTCTTGCCTATCTAAAGTTTTTGAATCTATCCTCAACAGGAAGATTCTTAAACATCTATCACTTCATAGCCTTCTATCTGATCCCCAGTACGGGTTCGGTCAAAGCCACTCTACTGGTGATCTTCTGGCTTTCCTTACTGAGTCTTGGTCATCCTCTTTTAGAGATTCTGGTGAAACTTTTGCTGTTGCCTTGGACGTATCAAAAGCTTTTGATAGAGTCTGGCACAAAGCTTTGATTTCCAAACTACCCTCCTATGGCTTCTATCCTTCCCTCTCTAACTTCATCTTAAGTTTCCTTTCTGACCGTTCTATTGCTGCTGTGGTACACGGTCAATGTTCTTCTCCTAAATTTATTAAGAGTAGTGTTCTTCAGGGTTCTGTCCTGTCACCCACTCTCTTCTTATTATTCATTAATGACCTTCTAAACCAAACTTCTTATCCTATCCACTCCTACGCTGATGATACCACCCTGCACTTTTCCACATGTTTTCATAGACGTCCAACCCTTCAGGAAGTAAACATTTCACGCAGGGAAAGCCACAGAACGCCTGACTACTGATCTTTCTAAAATTTCTGATTAGGGCAGAGCAAACTTGGTATTGTTTAATGCCTCAAAAACTCAATTCCTCCATCTATCAATTCGACACAACCTTCCAGACAACTATCCCCTCTTTTTCAATGACACTCAACTGTCCCCCACTTCTACACTGAACAGCCTCGGGTCTGTCCTTTACTATAATCTGAACTGGAAACTTCATATCTCATCTCTAACTAAAACAGCTTCTATGAAGTTAGGCATTTTGAGTCGTCTCCGCCAGTTTTTCTCACCCCCGCCCCCTCAGCTACTAACTGTACAAGGGCCTTATCCGTCCATATATGGAGTATGCCTCACATGTCTGGTGGGATTCCACTCATACCGCTCTTCTAGACAGGGTGGAATCAAAAGCTTTTCGTCTCATCAACCCCTCTCTTCTAACCGACTGTCTTCAGCCTCTCTCTCATCTCCGCAATGTTGCATCTCTAGCTGTCTTCTATCGCTATATTCATGCTAATTGCTTTTGTGATCTTGCTAACTGCATGTCTCCCCTCGCGGCCTCACTGCACAAGACTTCCTTCTTTCTCTCATCCCTATTATGTCCACCTCTCTAATGCAAAAGTTAACCAGTATTCTCAATTATTCATCCCTTTCTCTAGTAAACTCTGGAACTCTTTGCCTGCTTCTGTATTTCCACCTTCATATGACTTAAATTCCTTCAAGAGGAAGTTTTCAAGACACGTATCCTTCAGTTTTTGACTACCGCTTGGGATGCTTTTATGGGACTGGCATCTCAGTGGGCTTTTTTTTATTTATTGGATTTTTGTTGCCCTTGGGCAGTGTCCCTCCTACATAAAAAAAAAAAAAAATTATATATATATATATATATATATATATATATATATATATATATATATATATATATATATATATATATATATATATATATATATATATATATATATATATATATATATATATATATATATATATGAGATTTTTATGTCATCACACCGATAAAATCTCGTGAACACATTTCTTAATATTTAATAATGAATTACTGGACGAATATATTATGTTCCGACTGTATTCTATTGCATTCTGAGTAAGGATTGGGTGAGCGGTACTGAAAGACTTCAAGGAGTACATAAGATTAAAAAGGTTGAGAATCCCT
>NC_087152.1:21322500-21422500 GCF_035594125.1 Scylla paramamosain | reverse complement strand
ACAACATAACAAATTTATACAGTACCCTCCCGAGTTTCACGCCTAGTCCTAAATTCTTACCATGCCGAATTTCATGCATTACCATCACGAGTTTCGCGCTGCTTTGAAAAGTATTAGTCATATTTACCTACTGTTGGCGTCACGTGTATACATACAGTAAACTCCCATCTCTCTCTCTCTCTCTCTCTCTCTCTCTCTCTCTCTCTCTCTCTCTCTCTCTCTCTCTCTCTCTCTCTCTCTCTCTCTCTCTCTCTCTGTTAAACTAAGAACAATCCTAAAGATTGCTAAATAGAATGAGACTGACTGAGAACTAAATTAGAATTACATATACGAGAGTGAGAAAGGATGAAGCGAAAATGACATAAAATGAATGAGGGGCAAAGAGAGAGAGCGAGGTATCACCTCCCACCCCTAGTCTCTTATCCCTGACAGAAAAGGAGGAAGGGAGGTGACAGGGAGGAAGGTTTGAGACAAGGCGAAAGAAGGAAGAGGAAAGAAAAAAAATGGAGGAAGGGACAGGCGGCGGATATGTGAGCAGTGGCTCCCACAGCTTGTGAGTTAGTCTTGCAAGTTTTAGTTTGTTATTCGGATAAAATTTTTATCAAAATTTCAGTGCTCGCACGAATGGAAAGTTCGCCTTGCCAGTTTTGGTTCGTAATTCCGATTAAATATTTATTAAAATTCCAGTGCTCGCATGAGTGGCGAGTTTGTTATGCCCATTTTGGTTCGTTACTCCGATTAAATATTTAATAAAATTTCAGTGCGTTATTGCAGTTGTATGTTATAACAACCCTGCGTTGTCGCGTACCTTATTATATATATATATATATATATATATATATATATATATATATATATATATATATATATATATATATATATATATATATATATATATATACAGTAAATCCCTCTCATCCGGCATTCGAGTATCCGGCAGCTTCAAGTATCCGGCACATTTTTCCCCGAGCCTTAAAATCAATAAAAAAAATCAATGTGTACTCATAAAATCGATTAAATTATGGTTAATTATGAGGACGGCACAATCCCCGAGTTCCAAAAACAGTTTCATGTTAAGGATGCGATATTCATGGCTTCACTTGCTTGGCTAGACGTTAAAAGGCAAACAATGATGCGATGTTAGCGCAAATTGTACCCTTTGATGATGTGTGATGATGAGGATGATGAGGAGTTTGGAGGGTTTGTAGGTGGCATGAAAAATTCGGTGGTGAGCGAGCTGAGGGAAATGGGGGGAAATGTGCAACTTAAAGTGACAGATGAAGCGTTACAGGAATGGGTGGACATGGACGAAAATCAGGCCGTAACATTCACACTCACAGACGAGGAACTTATCAACGCTGTAGTAGAAGATCATTTAGAGAAAATTAGTGATGATAGTGATGATGATGATGATGATAATGAACCTAAAGTAACTTGGGAACAGGCTGCGAAACACATAGCTGACTTTGTCAGGTTTGCTGAGCAGTGCACATACATGTCAACCCGAGATGTTATGACCCTTCACTGCATTGAGAATGAGTTTTTGCTGCAAAGAAGAAGGAGCTGCAAGCAAGGAGACATTAGAAACTATTTTAAAATAGCTTGTAAGGGAAAAGAAGTGGGGCAAACAAGTACAGAATCTGATGATGTTGATGACCCGTAGGGGGTTGAATGAGAGGTGTGGGGAGCGAAAAAGTGTCACAAACACTCGTACATTTTCATATCTTTATTGTATGCTATACATGTTGGCTAATATTGAATAAAGCAAATAAGTGTATACGTACTTTATTTTTGTAACCCATCAACTTATTTATAAGAGGAAAGTATTAAAGAGAATGTTAGTACAGTAGTATTGTATGTTGGTGAGTGTGAGGTGGCAGCGCGGGTGGCGACGCGCGGCACGGCTATCAGCTGATCTTTGTTATGGTAAGATGCGTGAGTGTAGGGTGGTGATTGTGGACATAATTTCACTTCTATTCAAGTATACGGCATACTTCAAGTATCCGGCATGTCGGCGGTCCCGTTGATGCCGGATAAGAGGGATTTTACTGTATATATATATATATATATATATATATATATATATATATATATATATATATATATATATATATATATATATATATATATATATATATATATATATAAACTCAGAAATATCAACTGGTGAGATGCGGTGTGTAATATACTTTTTATTTATACATTCATTTACTTTTTTTTATTACCGATGTTCAGTGAACAGTACAAACCCATACGATAATATGCGAACCAACGTAAAGGAGACCCATAAATCAGTAGAAGTCACTTAAAAACAACCGAAGAAATACAGAAATGATAGACCTTAATTACTACATTCAGCGCGGATATGTATAAAATCTCGGTAAAAGCGTCATTAAATTGAAACCATTAAGGTTTGTTCAATTTCTAGCGGATGTTATCACCTATTGTAATCTACGCTGTGTTTAATTATGTGAGAATATCATAACGAAAATACATTTATAGCTTCTGGAAGGAAATTGGATGATATCAAGAAGACAGCGTGGAAATATATAGGTAAAGACCATTCTGCATAATGGACTTAAATATCATTTGAATACAATACTGGGATGGCATCGCCAAATTGTTTCAAGTGTAGATTTATTTATAAAGTGCTTTTAAAAGAAATGAAAATTATGGAGCATAAGAACGAAATGTTTCGTAAAAGTATGATAATAGAAACATACTTGTTTATGGAAGAGATGATAGTCGTCAGTCTGATTTTCTCATGTAGATTTTATACCAGACAAACTAAGCAGCAACATAAATATGTATTTCTTTTGTATGACACCAATGTTATGATACAAATTGTAAATGTCGACTGCTCAAGTAAAGTCACAATGGGAATAAGACATGTTATTGATGTGAAAGAAATTTCGAAAGAAAAGCACAGTTCAATGGCAAAAAAAATAAATTTATCTTAGAAATGGAGATGAATGAAAAGTTATCCTAGGTGAAGTACACTAAAGGAATGATAAGTTACGGATTATCACTCGCAGTGCTGTGTTGAAACGTTTATAAAACAAAATCAAAATCAATTTCATAAAGAAGATAAAGACTGAAGGCAGCAGACTCCTTGTCAAACTGTTTTATGAGACCCAGTTTGATGTGTAGTGGAGGAAACAAAACCTTTTGAGGGTTCACCAATGGCTCATTTTGATACTGTGTGCTCCCATTGTAGTGTCAGTCCTTGGAGGCCAGCGCTTTCTCAGGTAATGTACTGCTCTGTCTCTACTGTCTCAAAGGCAAAGAAAACAGGGATTCTTGTTAAAACCTCCTTGCAGTCCCATCAAGAAACCCACCATCTTGAAGGCTCCAATAACTTCCCACCCATACTTGTAGTTTAAAGTTTCCAGTAGAAGTTTTACACTGTTGTAGTCTTCCTCAAGATGGACAGAATGAACAAGAGGCAGAGATGGATACCTGTTTTCATTGTGCAGAAGTACAACTTTCAGGCTTTTGGAGAAGCTGTCAATGAAGAGTTTCCATTAATCTGCATTGCAAGCAATTCCAATGGCATCAAACAAGCCTGATACATCATTGCAGTAGCATAGCCTGTCCTCCTTTGCAAAGAAGCTGGAGAAATTTTTGTGAAGTTTTCTTTGGTTGGTCACTTGCTCACTGTCATCAAGTAAATCCCATTTCTTCAGCCTTGAAATCAAAAGCTCACCATTTGACCTTGTCAAACCAAGATCTCTGATAAGGGCACTGAGGTGTCTTTGGTTTGGGTAGTAAGGATTCCTCCTAACTACAACTGTACCTGTGATGTCACAGTCATCCTCTCTGTTTAGCTCATCTTCTGACTTGCTGCTTTCTTCTAATAATTGACTTCTTTTTGGAGGAACTGGTACAGGAAGATCAGCACTGTGTGGTACTGGTGCAATGGAAGATGGAATGTCTGAATAAAAAACAGCAGGTGCGTTTTTCCCAGATCGGCGTTTGGAAGGATCCACCATGCAGAAAAAGCAGTCAGTTGAGTGATAAGTAGGTTCATGCCATATTCTAGGAAGAGCAAATTTCATGGCTCTGTTTTCCCCTCTATACCATCCTGTAAAAGAACAACAGTATGAGTTTCTGTTAAACTTTTTTTTTTCTTAATTATTAATTGGATTTTACTCTTGAAAAGTAACAACTATTCTGTCTTCTAGTGTTCTCTTACAATGCTCACAAGCAAAATGAAGTGCCCAGGACTTGTCTTGGTTCCCAACTGATACAGCAAAATATGCTTTGTAAGCTTCACGCATTTGTCCAGATGCTGTCACAGAGAACTTCTTTGCTCTTTTCTTGATAAATTGACTACATATGTAGCAGAATGCATCTGGAGAATGATTGCAGTCTCTTGATGACATATCACCTCTTGTGATGTGTCTTCTCAGGTAGCCGAAGTAGAAATGATTAGTGGTCTGCAAGCCCCTACTTTTACATTGTCAAGCAGTACTCTCGAATATTCTTAATCTTTTTAGAATGTGTTCCAGAATGTTTTCAATCTTTCTAGAATATTCTTGAACCTACTTAAGAATATTCTTAATCATTCAAAAAAATTCTTGTAGATTCTAGAAAATTCTTGATACTTCAACATATTTCTACTGTATTCTAGAAATTTCTAGAATATTTTGGAAATGTTTACATTGAATAGAATGTTCTAAAATGTTCTGGAAACTTCTAAAAGTGTCTGGTAGAACATTCTGTAAGTTTTGAGATTTCTGAAATATAAGCAAGTTCTTCTAAATATGAGAAATTTCTTGCTAGATTTGATCAGTTCAATTAAAAATTTAAATCTTATTAAAATTAAAAATCTTTAGAACACTTTATATTCTTTCTTTCATTGTTCCAACTTATTTGCAACATTTCAAACCAATTAGATAAGCAAATGAGATTTTGCAAAGGTCTTTACCTGACATGAAAAGCAATAGTAACCCATATTATAATGAAATAAGACAAAAATGTAAATTCATTGTTCTAACCACAAAAGCAAAGTTTTAGGATCAAAATAACCTTTTTTCTATTTTCTTTAGATGGAAATAACAGGAAAATTATGGTTTGAGGCCAAGGACAAGACAAAAGTGAAATTTTGTTACATAGTGTTATGTACTTCTTAGTGTCATTTTTTTCTAAAATCAAAACAAATGCATCTACGCATCTGAATAGTTAACTTTATTTTCTCGTTTCTTTTTTTTTTCTTTTCTTCTTCGCTGAGCGATGACTCAATATAATCATGAACACACAGGCTCAGAGGCGGGCACACACAAAAAAGAAAAAAAAACATACAATTCCTGTCCTTTTTCATATTATCATAAGAAGATGCACTATCCTTATCATACTCTTTTTTTTTCTGCAGGGTGCGGCAAAAAACGGTCCGATCCTGAACTGGAGGGCCTTGCTTCTGGATCAGAGCTCAATGACATAACCAAGCATGTTCTCGCCGAGGCAAGGTTATGGGAGCAACTCCAGAACAAGGTTTCTTTTTTTTTTTTTTTGTATGAGCCATATTTCTTTTCTTCTTCTTCTTCTTCTTCTTTTCTTCTTCTTTTTCGTCTCCTTCTTTGTCTTCTTCTCCTTCCTCTTCTTCTAAGAAAACCATTCGCTTAAAGTGCTGAGTTTAGTATTTATTTGAGGTATGTTCCTGAAATGTGATACCTCTAATTTCAGATGGAAGCTATGCGCATGCTGGCATCTCGCATGGAGAGCCGTCCTATGTTCAGGAGGAAGAGGTCTCTTACTCAGCCACAGCATGATCACGTACACTCTGCTGCAGCTCTCGAACATAAGGTGATCACAGTAGTCTCTCTCTCTCTCTCTCTCTCTCTCTCTCTCTCTCTCTCTCTCTCTCTCTCTCTCTCTCTCTCTCTCTCTCTCTATATATATATATATATATATATATATATATATATATATATATATATATATATATATATATATATATATATATATATATACACATATGACATATATATACATATATATATATATATATATATATATATATATATATATATATATATATATATATATATATATATATATATATATATATATATATATATATATATATATATATATATATATATATATATATATATATATATATATATATATATATATATATATATATATATATATATATATATATATATATATATATATATATATATATATATATATATATATATATATATATATATATATATATATATATATATATATACGAGTATATATATATATATATATATATATATATATATATATATATATATATATATATATATATACACATACACAGTTTAATCTCGGTTCCCGAACGCATCCCTTTTCGACCAAATCGGATTTCGAACAAAATAAGAAGTCCTTATTGCTTCGGTTGCAGTACCATAATTTGGTTCTAGAACATAGTTACCTGATTTCAGATATGAAAAAAAGCATAGCAAAACCTGCCATTTATTACTAATTTATAGTTTCTATAAATATTTACTTCGCTTTTATATGTTTGGAGGAGAGAGACAGAGTGTAAGACAGTAATTCAGTCTTTGAAATAATGTGAATGTGATCCCTTTGAAAATGATCAATGCAATCTTTGAAATAATGTAAGTGTGATCCCTTTGAAAAGCCTCGATGTAAACAAATAATTTTTGACGCTCAGGAGTAATCTTGAGCCACCTGTGGTTCTCTCGATGACCCCCAACCTCATCACTACTGCACAACTGCATTTTTCCAATAGCATTTCCCCATTACCAAGATGTTTAAGTGTTATGATCACCTTCATTTTGGCTGGTAAGGTTTCTCTTCTCTTTGTCACTGTAAGGCTTCCCTCACTAGATCGGTGGCAAAAAAAAAAAATACCTACACGGTCTAAATAGTATCTTCTGATTAGCTTTGTGTCACTATGTTCATTCAGTAAATCCTTTCTCGATAAATAATTTGTGAGCTGGAGATATTGCGAAGCAGCCATCTTGACTGTGGGAGCGTGTCATAAGCCACTGAGACAGAATAGAATGGTGTTTGGGAACAGATTAATCCATTCTGCATTGATTCCAATGCAGAAAATAGTTTGTTTTCAAACATTTCGGATTTCAAACGGCATTTAGGAACGAATTAATTTCGAGAATCGAAATACCATTGTGTGTGTGTGTGTGTGTGTGTGTGTGTGTGTGTGTGTGTGTGTGTATGTGTGTGTATGTATATATATATATATATATATATATATATATATATATATATATATATATATATATATATATATATATATATATATATATATATATATATATATATATAGCTTTAGCTATGTCTTTTAACATTTAAAACCAAGTAACTTTGTTCTAGAACCAAATTATGGTACTGCAACCGAAGCAATGATTACCTCAAAATTTTGTTCGAAAACCGATATGTTCGAAAAGAAAGGCGTTCAGTAACCGAGATTCCACTGTATATGTCCATATGTGTGTGTGTGTGTGTGTGTGTGTGTGTGTGTGTGTGTGTGTGTGTGTGTGTGTGTGTGTGTGTGTGTGTGATAAAGGTGTAACTTCGTCAGTTACTCAGTTATAGCTACAGAAATCTAATAGATCGATATCTAATTAACAAGAAGAAATAGTAAGATTTCATGCATGTCAAGTATAAAGAATAGCTTATATTGGTTTACAACATGTTTTCAGCATTATAGCCGATGAGGTTTGACTGGAGTGCACTACCACTGTGCAAAGCCGAGGTTTATTATAGGGAATAGGTCAATGAATAGCTTACTTTTCCAAAGAAGGGTAGGGTTTAATCATGCAAATAGAAGTTTAAGCAGTGGCATTTTCCCGCCAGCATTAACGTATGGAACAGACTGGAACATGGAATAGGAAATATTAATCAAGACCTCATCCTGTGGGAAAAAAAAAAAAATGTCTGAGAGGGGCGTGTAGAGTAACAAGATGAGAGGCTGAGAACAAAGAGGATGACTGAGAGAAAAGGATACGAATGACTACAGATCGCTGACTTCAAAATTTACTGATTAATTGAGCAAATCTTTGAGCTCGCGACCGCTGTTTTTATTGGATCCTTAAGAGGAGGATATTCAGGTATCAACTTTTCTTCAGTTGCATGAAAATGTAATGAAACAGTTTCTTACGATTTTATTATATTTTATTTATTTATTCATTTATTCTTTTTTTTATGATCCAACTATTACGTTTCATTCCTTTATACAAAATCATTCTTGTTACCTGTTTCCATATAGCACACACACATGCTCGTGTGTGGCATCTAATCTCAAGACAAGTCTCACTAGTCTTTTTTTTTTTTTAACTACAGTAGCTCCATTTTTACGACAACCATGACTCTGCCGACCAGCTGGCCGACTGTCACAGGACAGTTAAGCTATTCGTGCCGCTCCCCAGAGCTCCCCGATTATCGTCAGCGAAGATAAAGTAGACAGAAAGTATGTATGTATTCTTCAGCAGTCTGAATTTCTTTAGAGTTTCAACAGAGATACCTCGATCTGAGCAGATAATGAAGATGGTGGTCGCAGACTTCAGGGTTCCTTTTTTGAGATTACTGGTGCAACTGCAGTGAAGTGTAAGGTGGTGAAATGCGTGATACTACGGTCATATTGAGGGGTCACATTGAGAGGCTGAATAGCAAAGAGTTAGTAAAGAAATGTCAGTAAAGTGCATGTGAGTGAAACTGAATGCCTCAACAGGTGAGGGAAGAACGGAGGCGTAAATATGCGAAAAAAAAAAAAAAAGTGTTTATATTTATACAGAGAGCTTGAACAAGCAAAGAATGAACGTTTTGGATGGAGAAAGGCGGGAAGTATTCCGTCGTGGCCAAATCTTTAAGGGGACACACTAGGAGGAGTAAGGCATCATATACCAAATAGACAGAAAGATAACTACTTTGAATACATTATGAAATAACATGTTACGTCATGTTTTCTTCCTTCGCCAGGGAGATGTTGAGAAACAGTGAACAGCAGGAGACATAGTCGACTTCCTCCATCAATCAAACAGTCATGCTGCTTTCAAAATTTCTTGAGTGGCTCTGTGTATCCAAACATGTGTTGAAAAACAAAAAACAATCAATGAAAAAAAAAAAAAGGTCTCTGGTTAGATTTTTATGTTATGCTTAATCTTGCAGGGATTCACTTATTTTGTACCAACATAAGTGGCTCAATTATTATATATATATATATATATATATATATATATATATATATATATATATATATATATATATATTCTTACTTATTTATTTTGGGAGGAATCATAGTAAATAAAAGTATAGGATTGAATTGTGTGTCCACTTAGCAGGATAATCTTTATAAAGCATTCCTTTTAATTGTTTTTCTTTATATAATGATAAAAAGAAATAATGGCTGGAATAAAAATAAATACTTTCTCCTGATATGTGTTTCATTCACTATAGGTCAAGTCAAGGCCTCTTTCATGTACAAGGCTAAATGATAGAGGAGTAGGTTGGGCTGCTACACCTGACAATTTAACAAATCCTATGTTTATATATATATATATATATATATATATATATATATATATATATATATATATATATATATATATATATATATATATATATATATATATATATATATATATATATATATATATATATATTGTTGCTACCACAAATCCTGCCCACCTCACAGTTACCTTTAACTGGGTCAGCTTCCCTACTTTGCTTTCTATGCCATGTAGTATGGGGCCCAACTACAGGTTATAAACTCATTTTGGTCTCTTGCACATTCTACACAGTTGATCATAAAACCAAGTTCTGCTCCCTTTCTTGGTCGCCTGTGTTAGCTTCCTTACACTGCCACTTCAAACACAAACACATATAAGGATTATAGTATTCGATGAACTACCGCCCTCACAAACAATAAGACAAAAATCCACCCACTTCATAGAATATTACATCCTTTGCCAAGCAACACCATCTACAACTTTTCAGAAAGCAAACCACAGCCACCCAGGACTGACTGGGTTTGGAAAAGAAGCAGACGTCACTGCATAGCAGAGACACGAGTATCCTCTAAGTCCAGAGGCCTTAAAAGAACACTGGAACTCATTAACCTTGAACAATACAACGAATGCACTACAGACCCAGGAACAAACAACCCACAGACAAAGGAGAGAGTCAGCTGACCGCTCTCCAATAAACACCACTTGACTAACAGTCAAGGATTTGGTGCGCTATATATCTCGTAAAATAGGAGGCACAACAATCATAGGCAGGCTTTTGGGGACTCTTAATTCCCACCTAATTATTCAACTCCAGCTTATAAGGTGAAATACTATCTCAGATAAACATCGTGTGTAATTTCATTCAAACTCAATTTGACAATTACCCACCAAAATAGACTCCGCAAATAGTGCAAAAGATAAACAAATTAGTGTTTTGGAAAACGAAATCTGACCATTAGAAGACAAAGTAACTGATCTAGAAACAACCATAGGCAGACTAATACGAGCGCAGAGACACAGTGGCAATTAGTGGTCCCTCATTACCAAAGGAATCAACCAACGAGAAACCCTCTGATGTAATAGTTAAGATTATTAAACATCACCTTCATGTCAACTTGATACATTCTGATTTTAGCGTTACTCATCACTTAGTCCAAAAATGCAAGGGAAAAAGAGACTAGTAATAGTGAAATTGTAAAATCGTGCCAAAAAAGCTGAATTTGTTCAAGCTTGCATCACAGTTAGACCACAAGTTCATATTAATGAATCTTTAACACCCAAACGCGGCTATATTTACTCTGCTATCCACAAAATTAGATCTCAGCACAAAACCTTCTTCCAACAGTGTTATACCCAAGATGGGAAAATAGTAGTGAAACTGAGAAATACAGCAAATAAGCATATCATAACATCAAAGCAAACCCTTCCAAATTCTTGGACAACCACCCATTCTTCAAAGATGCAGCATTAGGTACAATAACATAGTTAAGAATATTATATTCCATTTATATGATAATTATAACCATGTAATCTACTACTGTGTACTATGTGTTTGTTTCAGAATGAACCATATCTCCTACTATATTGAATAATACAACATTATTAACTTTATAATTTGTATTTACATGTACAGATCCCTGATTTAGACCACCCTCAACATTATCTATTAGACTACCATCACCTCCATCACCATCACCCCTCCTTCCTCACGCCCACTATCCCATAGTTCCTCTACCCCTTTATTTACCTCTTTCACCTCCCACTCTTACTGCATTGCCCCATTTCTTAACTTTACCGTCTAACCACACACTCTTCCCACCTATTCTATTTCACACCATCTCACACTTAGTAACACCCCTTACATCAGACTCCAGGGTTCTTCAATTTTTTTTTTTTTTTTTTTTTTTTTTTTTGTCACAACTGTTTGATTTGATATACTTTTTTTTTTTTTTTTTTATGTAGGAAGGGCACAGGCCAAGGGCAACAAAACTGCAATAAAAAAAGGCCCACTGAGGTACCAGTCCCTGAACAGAGTCAAAAGCGGAAGTCAAAAATTACAGGATAAGTGTCTTGAAACCTCTCTCTTGAAAGGGTTCAAATCATAGAAAGGTAGAAATACAGAAGCAGGCAGGGAGTTCCAGAGTTTACCAGAAAAAAGGATGAAGGGCTGAGAGTAATAGTAAACTCTTGCATTAGAAAAGTAGACGGAATAGTTGTCAGAGAGTATTGTGCAGTGATGCTGCAGGAGGAGGGGAGGCATGCAATTAGCAAAATCAGAAGAGCAGTTGGCATGAAAATAGTGGTAGAAGATAGCAAGATATGCAGCAATGCGGTGATGAGAGAAGTTGAAGACAGTCAGTTAAAGGGAAGGAGTTGATAACATGAAAAGTTTTTATTCCACCTTGTCTAAAAGAGCGGTATAAGTGGAACTCCCTACACATGTGAAGCATACTCCATACATGGACAGATAATGCCCCTGTAAAGAGTTAGCAGCTTTGAGAGTTGAGAAAAACTGGGGGAGACAGCTCAGAATGCCTAACTTCATAGAAGCTGTTTTAGCTAGAGATGAGATGTGAAGTTTCCACTTTAGATTATAAGTAAAGGACAGACCGAGGATGTTCAGTGTAGAAGAGGGGGACAGTTGAGTGTCATTGAAGAAGAGGGAATAGTGGTCTAGAAAATTGTGTTTAATTGATAGATGGAGGAAGTGAGTTGTTGAAGAATTTAACAATACTGAGTTTGTTCTGCCCCAATCAGAAATTTTAGAGAGAACACAAGTCACGCGTTCTGTGGACTCCCTGCATGAACTGTTTAATTCCTGAAGGGCTGGACATCGATGAAAAGACAAGGGAAAGTGCAAGGTGGTATCATCAGCGTAGGAGTGGATAGGACAAGAAGTTTGGTTTAGAAGATCATTGATGAATAATAGAAAGAGACAGGACAGAGCAGGACAGAACAGAACCATGAGGAACACCACTGTTAATAGAGTTAGGAGAAGAACAGTAACCGTCTACCACAGCAGCAATAGAACGGTCAGAAAGGAAGCTTAACATGAAGTTGCAGAGAGAAGGACAGAAGCTGTAGGAAGGTAGTTTGGAAATCAAAGCTTTGTGCCAGACTCTATCAACAGCTTTTGATATGTCTAAGGTAACAGGAAAAATTTCACCAAAATCTCTAAAAGAGGATGACAAAGACTCAGTACAGAAAGACAGAAGTTCACTAGTAGAGTGGTCTTGACGGAACCCATACTGGCGATGAAATAAAAGTTTGTGAAGTGATAGATGTTTTAGAATTTTTTTCTGATGAGGATGGGTTAAAAAACTTTAGATAGGCAGGAAACTAAAACAATACGACGGTAATCTGAGGATTAGAACGGTCACCCTTTTTAGGAATAGACTGAATGTAGTCAAACTTCCACCAAGAAGGGAAGGTAGATGTTGATAGACATCATCAACTCGAAAGAGTTTGACTAGGCAAGGTGCAAGTTCGGAGGCACAGTTTCAGAGGACAATAGGAGAGCCCCCATCAGGTCCATAAGCCTTCTGAGGGTTTAGGCCAGCGAGGGTATGGAAAACATCATTGTGAAGGATTTTAATGGATAGCATGAAGTAGTCAGAGGGTGGAGGAGACGGAGGAACAAGCCCTGAATCATCTAAGATTGAGTTTTAGCAAATGTTTGAGTAAACAGTTCAGCTTTAGAAATAGATTAGATGGCAGTCGTGCCATTAGATTGAAATAATGGAGGGAAAGATGAAGAAGCAAAGTAATTGGAGATGTTTTTAGCTAGGTGCCAAGAGTCACGTGCTAGATCTTGAAAGTATTTGACACTTTCCATTAATGAAGGAGTTTTGGCTAGTTGGATAACAGACTTGTCATGATTCCATGCAGAGATATAAAGCACATGAGATTCAGGTGATGTAAAGCTCAAGTACCTTTTGTGGGCCACCTCTCTATCACGCTGTGTTAAACCAAGGTTTGGAGAGAAAGTGTATCATGAATATGATATTTATGAAATTATGCTTCTTGTAAGGGTAGATCCCACGCGTGTAGTTCGTCATTTGCTCGTTCGCTGACATGGCAGCGTCTTGGTGATGGCTGTCGGGCAGACTTGAGCTAGTCCTGCTGCTCTACACCACGTGGATGATTCATCTTGCTACTATGTTATGTCATGTGACTACGTCTCTTGAACACTTGGATTTGGTGGAGCAAGGTGGCCAGGGTGTGGGGCCAGTGCAAGTGATCTCAGGTCTGCTTCGGGCTCCTTAGTACCAGTGATGTATGTATCATTTTATACTACTGTGTTTTCACGTTGTATTGTACGGCGGGTTTACAGAGTTACGTGGTGTTGGGTGAGATAGTGTTATGATGAATATTCAGTATTGGTGTTACTTGTTTAGCTGTGATAATAGGGCAGGTTTTTATTGTTGTGTGAATGTTTCACGTGATTCAGGTTACGCTGCTTGGTAACAGTCCGAGTGGTGACAAGTGTGCAGGTTTGAGGCGGCTGTCCAGCACTACTTAGGACGAAAGTGCTATAGGGCCACTGAAGTATGTATACCTTTCAGCATTATGTTTCTTTCCGTATAGTGATTATTATTTACATACATGTGCATGGTGAAATTAGTTCAGGGATCTGGTACAACATTTTCGCTTTTTCTCTGGGATATTTTACCACAATCAGCAGTCTGTTTTTTTTTTTTTTTTTTGGGGGGTGTATTTGTATCATTATCATTGAGTTTATTGATTTATTGTACTGGTCAGGATTACATTGTCAGTATCAATTGTCTTATTCTGATGTATTTAACAGGTTGAAATTAAACATTTGACAACGCTCAGCCCTACTACTTTCGTTCTACAGAATGAGTGAGGAATGTACACCTCCATGCCAGACAGTATCACCTCTGTTATGCGCTCAACACCCAGAGACAGGTCTCTGACATGAAAACAGTAGTCGTTCCAAGGAAAACCAGCATAATACCTTCTCATGTTCCCCCATTTAGCAAAGGCAAAACGTCAGAGGCACCTCCGCTTTGCGGGATCATGAGGAGGGATTGCAGTGATGGGACAAATATGAGATTGTGATCGGAGGAGCCCAATGGAGAAGATAGGGTACAGCATAAGCAGAATGATTAGTGGTTAGAAAAAAGATGAAGAATGTTGGGCGTATCTCTAAGACGGTCAGGAATACGATTATGGTGTTGCATTAGTTGCTCTAGGTCGTGGAGGATAGCAAAATTAAGGACTAGTTCACCAGGATGGCCAGTGAAGGAAGAGGAAAGACAAAGCTGGTGGTAAACAATGAAGTCTTCAAGAATGGAGATCACCATGAAAGGGAAGAGAGTCAGAAAGTGCTATGGATGATAAGTAGTCAAAGAGTTTTTTTTTTTTTTTTTTAGTCAGAGGAGTTAGGTGAGAGGTATACAGCAGAGATAAATTTAGTTTGAGAGTGACTTTGTAGTCATAGCCAGATTGTGGAAAACTTCGAATATTCAAGAGCGTGAGCACGATAGCAGGTTAAGTCATTGCGCACATAAACCAACATCCAGCTTTGGACTGAAAATGAGAATAGAGAAAGGAGTTAACGGAAAATTTGTTACTGTCACTTGCCACAGACACCTGTGTTTCATTGAGGAAAAGAAGATGAGATTTAGTAGAGGAGAGGTGGTGTTCTACAACATGAAAATTATACCTTAGACTGCGAATATTGCAGAAGTTAATGAAGAAAAGTTGAGAGAGGATGTCAAGACAATTAGGGTAGATACCAGAAGAACAGTCCGACCTGGGGACATTTGTGGTCCCCTCCCTAAAGGGGGACTCCCAGGCTGGTCGCCATAAAGATTTAGAATTTTGGGTGAAGGATGTATGTGTATATGTGTATGTGTATTAGACCACACTGGGAATAATTATCGTTTCGGCAGGTGTCTACTGCTTCCTCCCTTTTTGTACTTTTATACGTCTGACAGTACGGAATCTGATTCACACACACACACACACACACACTACTAATTTTGAATTATTGTTCATATATATATATATATATATATATATATATATATATATATATATATATATATATATATATATATATATATATATATATATATATATATATATATATATATATATATATATATATATATATATATATATATATATATATATATATATATATATATATATATATATATATATATATATATATATATATATATATATATATATATATATATATATATATATATATATATATATATATATATATATATATATATATATATATATATATATATATATATATATATATATATATATATATATATATATATGTTTGTGTGTGTGTGTGTGTGTGTGTGTGTGTTCATGACGTGGCGACTCACTGAAAAGACCTTGTGTCCCAGTTTTGGTTCCCAACCTGTACTTTGAAGAACCCTGCACTAGACCATTTTTGCCCTCCACCACCACAGTCCTCACCTTCACCAACTTTTTTTTTTTTTTTTTTAAGTAGGAAGGACACTAGCCAAGAGGCAACAAAAATCTAATAAAAAAAATACCCACTGAAATGCCAGTCCCATAAAAGGGTCAAAGCAGTGGTCAAAAATTGATGAATAAGTGTCTTAAAACCTCCCTCTTGAAGGAATTCAAGTCATAGGAAGGTGGAAATACAGAAGCAGGCAGGGAGTTCCAGAGTTTACCAGAGAAAGGGATGAATGACTGAGAATACTGATTAACTCTTGCGTTAGAGAGGTGGACAGAGTAGGGGTGAGAGAAAGAAGAAAGTCTTGTGCAGCGAGGCCGCGGAAGGAGGGGAGGCATGCAGTTAGCAAGAGCAGAAAAGCAGTTAGCATGAAAATAGCGGTAGAAGACAGCTAGATATGCAACATTGCGGCGGTGAGAGAGAGGCTGAAGACAGTCAGTTAGAGGAGAGGAGTTGATGAGACGAGAAGCTTTTGATTCCACTCTGTCTAGAAGAGCAGTATGAGTGGAACCCCCCCAGGCATGTGAAGCATACTCCATACATGGACGGATAAGGCCCTTGTACAGAGTTAGCAGCTGGGGGGGGTGAAAAAACTGGCCGAGACGTCTCAGAACACCTAATTTCATAGAAGCTGTTTTACCTACAGATGAGATGTGAAGTTTCCAGTTCAGATTACGAGTATAAGTAAAGGACAGACCGAGGATGCTCAGTGTAGAACAGGGGGACAGTTGAGTGTCACTGAAGAAGAGGGGATAGTTGTCTGGAAGGTTGTGTCGAGTTGATAGATGGAGGAAATGAGTTTTTGAGGCATTGAACAATACCAAATTTCCTCTGCCCCAATCAGAAATTTTAGAAAGATCAGAAGTCAAGCGTTCTGTGGCTTCCCTGCGTGATATGTTTACTTCCTGAAGGGTTGGACGTCTATGAAAAGACGTGGCAAAGTGCAGGGTGGTATCATCAGCGTAGGAGTGGATAGGACAAGAAGTTTGGTTTAGAAGATCATTAATGAATAATAAGAAGAGAGTGGGTGACAGGACAGAACCCTGAGGAACACCACTGTTAATAGATTTAGGAGAAGAACAGTGACCGTCTACCACAGCAGCAATAGAACGGTCAGAAAGGAAACTTGAGATGAAGTTACAGAGAGGATTGAAACCGTAGGAGGGTAGTTTGGAAATCAAAGCTTTGTGCCAGACTCTATCAAAAGCTTTTGATATGTCCAAGGCAACAGCAAAAGTTTCACCAAAATCTCTAAAAGAGGATGATCAAGACTCAGTAAGGAAAGCCAGAAGATCACCAGTAGAGCGGCCTTGACAGAACCCATATTGGCGATCAGATAGAAGGTTGTGAAGTGATAGATGTTTAAGAATCTTCCTGTTGAGGATAGATTCAAAAACTTTAGATAGGCAGGAAATTAAAGCAATAGGACGGTAGTTTGAGGGATTAGAACGGTCACCCTTTTTAGGAACAGGTTGAATGTAGGCAAACTTCCAGCAAGAAGGAAAAGTAGATGTTGACAGACAGAGCTGAAAGAGTTTGACTAGGCAAGGTGCAAGCACGGAGGCACAGTTTCGTAGAACAATAGGAGGGACCCCATCAGGTCCATAAGCCTTCCGAGGGTTTAGGCCAGCGAGGGCATGGAAAACATCATTGCGAAGAATTTTAATACGTGGCATGAAGTAGTCAGAGGGTGGAGGAGAGGGAGGAACAAGCCCAGAATCGTCCAAGATAGAGTTTTTAGCAAAGATTTGAGCGAAGAGTTCAGCTTTAGAAATAGATGTGATAGCAGTGGTGCCATCTGGTTGAAATAGAGGAGGAAAGAAGAAGAAGCAAAGTTATTGGAGATATTTTTGGCTAGATGCCAAAAATCATGAGGGGAGTTAGATCTTGAAAGGTTTTGACATTTTCTGTTAATGAAGGAGTTTTTGGCTAGTTGGAGAACAGACTTGGCATGGTTCCGTGCAGAAATATAAAGTGCATGAGATTCTGGTGATGGAAGGCTTAAGTGCCTTTTGTGGGCCACCTCTCTATCATGTATAGCATGAGAACAAGCTGTGTTAAACCAAGGTTTAGAAGGTTTAGGACGAGAAAAAGAGTGAGGAATGTATGCCTCCATGCCAGACGCTATCACCTCTGTTATGTGCTCAGCACACAAAGACGGTCTCTGACATGGAAGCAGTAGTCATTCCAAGGAAAATCAGCAAAATATCTCCTCAGGTCCCCCAAACTAGCAGAGGCAAAACGCCAGAGGCACTTTCGCTTAGGGGGATCCTGAGGAGGGATTGGAGCGATAGGACAAGATAAAGATATGAAATTGTGATCGGAGGAGCCCAACAGAGAAGAAAGAGTGACAGCATAAGCAGAAGGATTAGAGGTCAGGAAAAGGTCAAGAATGTTGGGCGTATCTCCAAGACAGTCAGGATTACGAGTAGGGTGTTGCACCAATTGCTCTAGGTCATGGAGGATAGCAAAGTTGTAGGCTAGTTCACCAGGATGGTCAGTGAAGGGAGAGGAAAGCCAAAGCTGGTGGTGAACATTGAAATCTCCAAGAATGGAGATCTCTGCAAAAGGGAAAAGGGTCAGAATGTGGTCCACTTTGGAAGTTAAGTAGTCAAAGAATTTCTTATAATCAGAGGAGTTAGGTGAGAGGTATACAGCACAGATAAATTTAATATGAGAGTGACTCTGTAGTCGTAGCCAGATGGTGGAAAACTCGGAAGATTCAAGAGTGTGGGCACGAGAGCAGGTTAAGTCATTGCGCACATAAACACAGCATCCAGCTTTGGATCGAAAATGAGGATAGAGAAAGTAGGAGGGAACAGAAAAGGGGCTACTGTCAGTTACCTCAGACACCTGAGTTTCATTGAGGAAAAGAAGATGAGGTTTAGAAGAGGAGAGGTGGTGTTCTACAGATTGAAAATTAGATCTTAGACCGCAAATGTTGCAGAAGTTAATGAAGAAAAAGTTGAGGGGGGTGTCAAGACACTTAGGGTCGTCGACAGAAAGGCAGTCCGACCTGGGGACATTTATGGTCTCCTCCCCAGATGGGGACTCCGAGGCTCGTGTAGGAGTCACCATTATCCTTCCCCACACTCGCCCTCGTTATTCCTCCCTTTCGACCTGGCATATTCACTCGTATTCTTTCAGATTATCACCTTTCTGAATGGAACACTCACACGTGTTTATGAATCTACCGTATTTAAAAGAAGGGGGCATATTGAGGAGATACCTGTAAATTTAATAAAACAAGATAGGAAAATATTTGGCAAACCTCTTACAAGTTTTTTTAATTACTCACTTAGGACTAGCCTTTTCCCTGACAGACTCAAAGTTGGTAAAATAATACTGATTCATAAATCAGGCTAAATCCAACATTTTGAATTGCCGACCAACATTCTATTTTTACCAATATTTTCAAAAATGTTCGAAACAAATGAAAATAAATAAAATATCTAACAAAAAATAAATAAATAAATAAATAAATAAATGATAACCAGTTTGGCTTTTCATACCAGGTTCCAGTATATTTGACGCAATTAATACTTTTATATTAGATCTTTAAACGTCACTTATAGAAATAAAACCATCTTATCCATCTTTATAGATCTTCAGGAAGCTTTCAATATAGTTCAACCTAACATCCTTTTAGATAAAATAGACTACTATGGTATTCGCTAATGTATCCATAACTGGTTCAGCTCTTATTTAAGTGACAGAAAACAGTACGTAGTTTTTAATAATATAACTTCTCAAACCAAACGAGTTCAGCCAAGAGTACCACAAAGCTTTGAGCATTTACTATTTCTCCTTTATATTAATAACATATGAAATATCTCTAATTCACTAAAATCAATACTATTTGCAGACGACTTATATATATATATATATATATATATATATATATATATATATATATATATATATATATATATATATATATATATATATATATATATATATATATATATATATATATATATATATGACTAGAGATAAACCAACAGAAATAATCAACAGAGCAAATCCAGAACTTGTGTTTAGTAAACCGCTTTACAGTAAATACTTCTAAGACATCACATGTTATTCACAAACATTATTACAAGTCACCAGCCACTACCAAATCTAATTATATTAAATGATGATATTATTCAAATTGATAAATCAAAATTTCTTATTATAATACTTAACAAAAATTTTAATTTCAAACAATATATATATATATATATATATATATATATATATATATATATATATATATATATATATATATATATATATATATATATATATATATATATATATATTATAAATAACCTATGTCTAAAAATATCAAGAACCATATCACTTCTAAAAGTCAAACATTTTGCCCCTGTTAAGTTCTCAGAAGTTTATACTATGCTCACATCTATACACATCTAAGCTACTGTAATCCTATTAGGTCCAATACATATCCTTTTCACCTATACCATCTTAATGTTTTTAATAAGAAAACTGCCAGGAGTATAACAAATAGTGAATACCTAGCACACACACCTCCATTATTCAGATCTTTGAATATCATGAATCTTAGCAGCCTATCTAAATTCAATATCACATCTTATATGTACAAACAAATAAAATTTAATGATTACAATATTTAACCTCAATTATCAAACCCTAAACCAACAGACTGCGCATGCCCTTTCACAAACTAACACTGTTCACACACTTATTAATGTACTTAGACCCCAAGATATAGAACAGTGTCCCGATTCATATCAAACACACTAAAAATCTATCATCTAAAAAAATATTTGTTGTCTGTTTATTAGTTATAATTAGTAATATGTACTATAGAAACTTTATATGTGTTCCATTAACCTTATTTTGATCTCATGACCATTTATTATTATTATTATCATTATTATTATTATTATTATTACTTTTATTATTATTATTATTATTACTATTATTATTATTATTATTATTATTATTATTATCATCATCATCATCATTATCATACTAGTAAGATTCTAGTTACTATGTAGAGGTGGTACCCAAAAGGAGTGCCAGGGAATCACAATGTACAACTGCTACCGTATGTTAATATAATATAACAAAACTGTACACCAAAGATAAGGTGAGTCGCCCATAGCCATACATCCAAGCCCGAGGCTGGCTGGATGAGGACTCTGCCCGAACCCAAGGCTGGGCCGCTGGGAGGACAAGGACCACCTACGTCCACCCCTTAAGCTGGGTGGATGAGAACTGGTGACTGAGGAGAGACTTCCCGCATGGCCAGCGGTTCAGGTCATGGTTAGGGCTCTCGACCTCACTGGGAGCCTACGCGGCCAGCAGGGCAGGTGATGAATACAGCTGTAGACAAAGATAGGAGACGAAGTTTGACCTCACTCTCCATATGGTCAGGCCAGGCAGCCAGAGACTGGCGTCAGGTCACAAGATAGGTTGTGTCACATGGGAGATTGGAATGCGGGACAGGAGTGAGGCATTCCGCTACATTATTATTAATAGTAGTAGTAGTAGTAGTAGTAGTAGTAGTGTTAACATTATTATTATTATTATTATTATTATTATTATTATTATTATGTTATTATTATTATCATATTATCATTGTTGTTATTTTTATATTTATCATTACTATTATTGTTATTTTTGTCACCATTGTTATTAGTTTTTACCATTATTATTATTATTATTATTATTATTATTATTATTATTATTATTATTATCATTATTATTGATATAATTATCTTACTATATTTTATCATAAATATATAGTAATATTATAACTGCTTCATCTTTTATATATATATATATATATATATATATATATATATATATATATATATATATATATATATATATATATATATATATATATATATATATATTGTTACAGCCCAACTTCAGCTGTAGCCGCACCGGCTGGGCATCAATTGGCTCTCAGGTAATCTGTTTTACTGATCACACCCATCATCGTAGGGTCAAGGAAAGGCAGTTCTCCCTGACACGTTTATTGATGAGGTAGGCATGACCGTAAGAACTGCGAACAAGTTCTCAGTCTCAATTTCTTACAAAATAACATGGATATTAAACACTTTCAACATATTACAATATTCATTAACAATACATGCAATTAACTTGGCGCTATGACAATCAGTTTTAACTACAAAATTAAAGTATTTACCTCGGTCACCATCCTGCCCATCTTTGTCTGAGCGCGACTTGGCTGTGAGTGATGCCCGCAGGCGACTAGCAGGTTAACCCCACACTACCAACAAGTGAGCATCGGCTTCGGTGCTTAATATAGCATTGAATACTGATACTTACACGTATTACACGTTTTCATGCAAATAGAAAACTATTGAACATTTCACTTATAAAGGCCGAGGAATAATGACGTGAGGTACATACGCTTTTCATACAGTGACATGGCTCCCCTAAATTGTGTAACAATTTACCTTAAATTAAGATTAGTATGTACCTTAAAACTAGGATTAGCACATAATATGTTTTGTTACACTGGCTCCTTGGCGGGGATGCTCCGGTCTATTATTATGCATTACCTTCTAACAGCAATACTAGACTATGTATTGGCCTCTCTATGATGGTCCTGTTTGCCTTGATGTGTCTTCCCTGGTTGTCGAGATTACAGTCTGAAACCAGGACCTTAACCTTTCTTACTAGGCCATCATGATCAGGAGATACTTCTGTTACTCTTCCCAGTTTCCACTGGTTCCTTGCTAAATTCTGATCTTTGATGATAACTATGTCATTTACACTGAGATTCCTCTTTGGTGTTGTCCACTTATTTCTAAGTTGTAGGAATTGCACATACTCCTTTTTCCACCTGGACCAGAACTGGTTGACCAGGTATTGTGCTCTGCGCCATCTCTTTATGCAGTACAGGTCCTTCTTAATAAAAATGCTTGGAGGAGGCAGTGCTACCTTTGTTTTCATAGTTAACAAATTACTGGGTGTCAACGGTGTAGGATTTTCTGGGGAGTTAAGATGGTCCACTGTTAGGGGACGACCATTGACTATATTTTCTGCTTCAACTAAGAAGGTTCTCAGATCTTGGTCATCTAACTGGGTACTATGCTGATCAAGTAACACAGAAAGTACATTTCTCACTGTGCATATCTGCCTCTCCCAAACACCTCCCATATGACTGGAATTGGATACATTCATGTTAAAAACAATCCAGTCACACTGATCTTTCATGAGTTCTTGTCTGACTTTATTGTTATTTAATTCTTTCAAGCATTTCTCATACTCTGATTTGGCTCCTACAAAGTTAGTTCCTTGGTCACATCTCAACTGTCTTATGGGCCCTCTTCTTCCTACAAAACGACGGTATGCACTTAGGAAGGAACTTGTATCCATGCTGTTGGCTGTCTCTATGTGCACAGCTCTACATGCCATGCAAGTAAAGAGCACTCCATATCTTTTAAGCTCTTTACGCCCCTCTTTGACATAGAAAGGGCCAAAGAAATCTACTGCTGAGTATATAAAAGGAGGTGATGGTTCTAGTCTGTCAATAGGCAGGTCTGCCATCTTCTGTCCCTGTGTTGTACTTCTAACTTTACAACAGATAATGCACTTTGAAATGTGCCTTGATACTAGGGATGATCCTCCTACTATCCAGTATCCACATGACCTGATTTCATTTAAAGTTATGCCCCTGCCTTGATGATTTGTCCTTCTGTGGTGGTGGCATATTATCAGCTGGGTTATGTGTGATGCTTTTGGGGAGAATGACTGGATGTTTGGATTCATCTGTCAGATTAGAAAGCCTCAATCTTCCTCCTACTCTCATGATACCATTTTTGTCAATGAAGGGATCTAACTTATAGAGGGAACTGGTCTTGTCTATCACTTTTGTTCCCTTGCCATTGTCTCCTTTAATTAAAGAATTATGGTTAGCAGATGATTTCAGTACATTTATCTCCTTTTGGAATGCCTTTGCTTCCAGTTGTTTTATAATTACATTTTCAGCTTCTGACACTTCTGCTACACTTACTGGCTTATATGTGTTTCCCTTTACTTTAGTAGTGCCATCATCTTTTCCTCTGAAGCTGTTCAGAAGCTTGAGACATACAGCAACTGCCCTCTTTGCTTTAAACCAATCAGAAAATACTCAAGCCTTTCTAATATATCTGTGGGCTGTTGTGTACCTACAGCATGGCATACAACTTTCTTCACTTCAGGATCATTCTCATTTATGACCTTGTACTGGGAATGGCTATCCATTTTGCTATGTTGCCAAAGGAATTCTGGGCCATTCCACCAGATCTTGCTATTACACAATTCATCTGCTGTCATACCTCTAGATGCATGATCTGCTGTGCATGATCTACTGTGTCTCTACAAATTTCCACTGATCTGGTGAAGTGTGATCTCTTATTGTTTCTACTCTATTTGCAACATATACATGGAATCTCTTTGCTTCTGGCTATCACCTGCTATTTGCTCTTCTGCCATAGTGGCTTCTGCACAATCAAGACCAATGAGGAGTCCTATGTCAACGTTTGGGTCATATTTCATTAGTTTGTCAGAGATTGCCTTTAAGTGGGGCCAGTCACAAGCAGTCTCGGGCCTTGGTATCTGACTCCGTCCAGCTGAAATGTTTTCTGTTACTGTGTGTAAAGCGTATGTACCTCATGTGATTATTCCTCGGCATATATAAGTGAAATGTTCAATAGTTTTCTATTTGCATGAAAACGTGTAATATGTGTGAGTATCAGTATTTAATGCTATGGTCACAGGCAAGAAAGTATAATAGTATGTATGTGCACTGAATTGAGTAGCCTAAGTGAAAATTACCCACAATTAGCTAGTATTAAGAGTGGTAATTTTAAATTGCTCTTTCAGTGTCTCAGTATTGATACAATTAAGTTGTTAGATATGTCTGATACTGAGGAAATTAATGCCATAGATGGCCTTAGGGAAGGTGAGGGTGAGCAAGTGGACAGGGATCAAACTTGTATTGAAGAAGTTATTGTCAGGGAGCGAGTGCCAACCGACAAAGGAAGAGAATATCAAGTCAGTGTAACCAAAGGAAGAGCAGAGTCCTGTAAGCGTAAATGGAGCAGTGTTACCAGCAAAATTAAGAAAGGATTAAAAATTGTAATTAGCCCCTTTGAATTAGAGCCCATGTCACGTGAAGTAATAGAGGCATTTCATCAGTATTATGTGGAATACACAAAGCTGGTAGAACTAGAGCCAGAAAGGTCAGAGGAGCTAAATGAAGAGCTGGAACACAATCAACAAGTTCACCATGAAATTTTAGAAAGTATAGAATGTAAAAGAAAGGAGTTAAAGAATGACAGAGGATCAATTTGTTCTAGCAAACGGTCTAGGCATTCTAGACTCTCATCTACTTCATCACGTTCATCAGCAGCACAAAGAAAGCAAGAAGCAGCAGCAAAGGTAGCCAGACTTAGAAAGGAAATGGAATATCATGATAGTTTAGCAGAGGCAGAAGCAATGTTCTCAAAGAAAAAGAAAGAGAGAGATTTAGCAGTTGCTAGTGCAGAACTTAATGCTCTTAGCTTAGTTGAAGAAGAAGTAAAAATGCTTCCAGGTAATGATGAAAGTGTAGAGAAGCAAAGTTATCTTCAACAATACATAGAGTCACAAAATGAAATGAAAGCACAAGCAATTGCAAATCAACAAAGTGACAATACCATGCCTCACAAATATGTTACATTCCATGACCCACAGAAACCTTCTTCTTGCAATAGAGATAATGAATTGATGACAAATGAAGTACATGGACAAATATTTAGTGAACCTCAGGTAATAAATCTCAACCCTACAGCTCAAAGTCTTGTACCAAGCTCTCGTAGACACACTCATAATGTCAACATGCCTAATAATGTGAATAATGTGAGACAGAATCATCAATCCTTTTCCCATCCTGGGGGAACCTTTGCAATCAACATACCTGATCCCAAGTGGAGCCTCCCTCCAATAGGGCCTAACACTTTTGATGGAGAACCCATGGAATTTCCAAGTTGGTTGAAAAACTTTGAAACTTATGTAGAGTCTAAAACTTCTATTGGTAAAGAGAGACTTGCCTACTTAGAGAGGTATACAACTGGTGAGGCAAAGGATGCCATTAAAATGTTAATGCACTTTAACTCTGATGCTGACTATGTGCAAGCAAAGAAAATTCTTAGTGATAGATTTGGAAACAAAAGCATCATAGCTGATGCTTACACAAATAAGCTAATGAATTGGCTACCAATCTCTCCGCATAATGGTCCAGCATTAACAGCATTCTCAGATTTTTTGAAGTGCTGTTTAGCTGCAATGAAACACACTTCTTATTTGTCATTTCTGAATGACCCTAGAGAGCAGAGAAAGGTGCTAGCAAAACTCCCTGAACATGTTGTTCATGACTGGAGAAAGCAAGCGATGATATATCTTGATACTAACAGTAATAACACTTCTAGTAGAAATGAAGAGCACCACCCACCCTTTGAAATGTTATGTGAATTTGTCCAGAACGAAGCAAAAGGAGCAAGCAATCCATTTCTTTCCTGGAATTCAGTAAGTAGGGAAGTAAATGATTGGATCGAAACTCAAACATGGGCAACCAATTGGAAACCAAGGGAATCAAACATCATGACAAAGAATAGAGGGCGTAGAACTATCATGGCTAAAGCAATTGAGGAAAAACCAATGTGGTCATTCCAAAGTAAAGTAAATGTACAAGCCAACAAACAGTATCCCAAGGACCAGGAAAGGAAAGGACAATTCTGTCACTACTGTACAAAGGATCATGATTTAGATGATTGCAAGGAATTTGCCAAACTTGATGGTAATACTAGGTACAAATTTGCTAAAGAAAAACGGTTATGTACAGGGTGTCTAAAAATGGGTCACAAAGGAAAGGATTGTAGAAGAAGGAAAGTTTGTAAAGTATGTCAGAGATACCATCCCACAGCTCTTCACAATGATGATATGACAAGAACTGAGAGCCAAAGGGTGCCAGCACAAGCAACTCAGCCTAAAGATGATAAACCCACAGTAGTAGCAAATAAGGTCAAAGTTACAGAATCAGTGACACATGACATGCACACCATGATAGTTCCTGTATGGTTACATCATGTTAGTAACGAAGAGAATAAATTTTTAGTGTATGCCCTGCTGGATGAGCAGTCTGATGCTTCATTCATCAAGGAAAGCACTTTGAATAAATTGGGAGTTAGTGGACCATCAGTGTCACTCAATATCCACACAATAAGTGGAAAACAAATCACTGATTCTATCAAAATTCATGGACTTAAAGTAAGAGGTTATAATGAAGAAGCAGAAATATCAATCCCTTCAGCATATTCAACAGAAAACATTTCAGCTGGACGGAGTCAGATACCAAGGCCCAAGACTGCTTGTGACTGGCCCCACTTAAAGGCAATCTCTGACAAACTAATGAAATATGACCCAAACATTGACATAGGACTTCTCATTGGTCTTGATTGTGCAGAAGCCATTATGGCAGAAGAGCAAATAGCAGGTGATAGCAAGAAGCATCCCTATGCTCGTAGGACAGAGCTAGGTTGGGGGATCATTGGTAAAATCTTACCCCATTCAAGTCCATTGGAGGATACAGTGGTAGTCTACAGAACAGTGACACAAGAGGTAGAAATCAATGAAGAAAAGAGGGTTAATTTCTTAGTGTTTCCTACTAAAACCAAAGAGATGATTAATCCTTCTCAAGTGAGAGATATGTTTGAACTTGACTTCAGTGATAGAAAGTCAGCTGACACTCCATTATCATATGAAGATAAAAGGTTTATGAGTAAGATGAAAGAAGGAGTACATCAGCTGAAGGATGGCCATTATGAGTTGCCCCTTCCTCTTAAAGATGATAACGTCAAGCTTCCAAACAACAAACTATTAGCAGAGCAGAGACTCAAGAAGTTAAGAGCTAAACTTGAGAAGGATAATCAACACAAAGGTGATTACAAAGTGTTCATGGATGATATGATTACAAAAGGTTATGCAGAGGTTGTACCGACAAAGGATTTAGTTAGGAATGATGGTAAGGTCTGGTACATTCCACATCATGGAGTCTATCATCCAAGAAAGCCAAAGAAGTTGAGAGTTGTCTTTGACTGTAGTGCAAACTACAGGAACCAATCATTAAACAGTCACCTGTTACAAGGCCCAGACCTTACCAACAAACTTATTGGAGTGTTGTGTAGGTTTAGGCAAGAAAGGATTGCACTTGTATGTGATATAGAAGCAATGTACCATCAAGTGAAGGTCAACCCAGAACACATAGACATGTTAAGATTCCTTTGGTGGGAAAATGGTGACCTTAATAATAAGATAGCTGAATACAGGATGACAGCTCACCTGTTTGGAGCTACTTCATCTCCAAGTGTAGCCAACTTTGCTCTTAAGAAAGCTGCAGATGACTACGGGTGTGGATCTGATGCAGCCAAGTTTGTAAGAAACAACTTTTATGTTGATGATGGTTTGAAGTCAGTAGCTACAATGGATGAAGCTGTCACTCTTATTCAGCAGAGCAAAGAATTATGTTACAAGGGAGGTTTTAACCTTCATAAGTTCTTGTCAAACAACAAAGCTGTATTAGCTGCAATTTCTCCTCATGAGAGAGCAGATGGAATTAAAAGTTTGGATTTTAGTAAGAATGAAGACACACTGCCTATAGAAAGAACTTTGGGAGTTGAGTGGTGCATAGAATCTGACACATTCCAATTTAGAATATAGCTGAAAGACAAGCCACTCACCAGGAGAGGCATTCTGTCAACAGTGAGCTCTATATATGATCCATTAGGTCTGGTGTCACCTCTCATACTGACTGGAAAGCAAATTTTACAAGAATTATGTAAGAATGCAGTTGAATGGGATGAAGAGGTGCCAGATTATGTCAAACCTAAATGGTTAAAATGAAAGGATGAGCTGCACAAACTAGATCAGTTAAAGGTACCTAGATGCTACAAACCTGATGACTTTGGGGAAGTAGAAAAGGTTGAACTCCATCACTTTTCAGATGCCTGTCAAGAGGGATATGGCCAGTGCTCATATATTAGATTAATTAGCAAGACTGGCCAAATTCATTGTGCATTAGTAATGGCAAAGTCACGTGTCACACCTCTAAAAACCATAACAATTCCCAGACTAGAACTAGCAGCAGCAGTGGTGTCAGTTAGAATCCATAAACTCTTGAAGGGAGAACTTGAGTATAGTAATGTGGAAGAAGTATTTTGGACAGACAGCAAAGTAGTCCTTGGTTACATTGCAAATGAAGCAAAGAGATTCCATGTATATGTTGCAAATAGAGTAGAAACAATAAGAGATCACACTTCACCAGATCAGTGGAAATTTGTAGAGACGCAGTATAACCCAGCAGATCATGCATCTAGAGGCATGACAGCAGATGAATTGTGCAATAGGAAGATCTGGTGGAATGGCCCAGAATTCCTTT
This sequence comes from Scylla paramamosain, assembly GCF_035594125.1. NCBI lineage: Eukaryota > Metazoa > Arthropoda > Malacostraca > Decapoda > Portunidae > Scylla > Scylla paramamosain. The sequence goes on along the minus strand of NC_087152.1, from coordinate 21,393,069 downwards.
GGCAACATAGCAAAATGGATAGCCATTCCCAGTACAAGGTCATAAATGAAAATGATCCAGAAGTGAAGAAAGTTGTATGCCATGCTGTAGGTACACAACAGCCCACAGATATACTAGAAAGACTTGAGTATTTTTCTGATTGGTTTAAAGCAAAGAGGGCAGTTGCTGTATGCCTCAAGCTTCTGAACAGCTTCAGAGGAAAAGGTGATGGCACTACTAAAGTCAAGGGAAACACATATGAGCCAGTAAATGTAGCAGAAGTGTCAGAAGCTGAAAATGTAATTATAAAACAACTGCAATCAAAGGCATTCCAAAAGGAGATAAATGTACTGAAATCATCTGCTAACCATAATTCTTTAATTAAAGGAGACAATGGCAAGGGAACAAAAGTGATAGACAAGACCAGTTCCCTCTATAAGTTAGATCCCTACATTGACAAAAATGGTATCATGAGAGTAGGAGGAAGATTGAGGCTTTCTAATTTGACAGATGAATCCAAACATCCAGTCATCCTCCCCAAAACATCTCACATAACCCAGCTGATAATATGCCACCATCACAAAAGGACAAATCATCAAGGCAGGGGCATAACTTTAAATGAAATCAGGTCATGTGGATACTGGATAGTAGGAGGATCCTCCCTAGTATCAAGGCACATTTCAAAGTGCATTATCTGTCGTAAAGTTAGAAGTACAACACAGGGACAGAAGATGGCAGACCTGCCTATTGACAGACTACTAGTAGAACCATCACCTCCTTTTACATACTCAGCAGTAGATTTCTTTGGCCCTTTCTATATCAAAGAGGGGCGTAAAGAGCTTAAAAGATATGGAGTGCTCTTTACTTGCATGGCATGTAGAGCTGTGCACATAGAGACAGCCAACAGCATGGATACAAGTTCCTTCCTAAGTGCATACCGTCGCTTTGTAGGAAGAAGAGGGCCCGTAAGACAGTTGAGATGTGACCAGGGAACTAACTTTGTAGGAGACAAATCAGAGTATGAGAAATGCTTAAAAGAATTAAATAACAATAAAGTCAGACAAGAACTCATGAAAGATCAGTGTGACTGGATTGTTTTTAACATGAATGTACCCAATTCCAGTCACATGGGAGGTGTTTGGGAGAGGCAGATACGCACAGTGAGAAATGTACTCTCTGTGTTGCTTGATCAGCATGGTACCCAGTTAGATGACCAAGATCTGAGAACCTTCCTAGTTGAAGCAGAAAATATAGTTAATGGTCGTCCCCTAACTGTGGACCATCTTAACTCCCCAGAAAGTCTTACACCGTTGACACCCAGTAATTTGTTAACTATGAAAACTAAGGTAGTACTGCCTCCTCCAAGCATTTTCATTAAGAAGAACCTGTACTGCATAAAGAGATGGCGCACAGCACAATACCTGGCCAACCAGTTCTGGTCCAGGTGGAAAAAGGAGTATGTGCAATTCCTACAACTTAGAAATAAGTGGACAACACCAAAGAGGAATCTCAGTGTAAATGACATAGTTATCATCAAAGATCAGAATTTAGCAAGGAACCAGTGGAAACTGGGAAGAGTAACAGAAGTATCTCCTGATCATGATGGCCTAGTAAGAAAGGTTAAGGTCCTGGTTTCAGACTGTAATTTTGACAACCAGGGAAGACACATAAAGGCAAACAGGACCATCATAGAGAGGCCAATACATAGTCTAGTATTGCTGTTAGAAGGTAATGCATAATAATAGACCGGAGCATCCCCGCCAAGGAGCCAATGTAACAAAACATATTATGTGCTAATCCTAGTTTTAAGGTACATACTAATCTTAATTTAAGGTAAATTGTTACACAATTTAGGGGAGCCATGTTACTGTGTGTAAAGCGTATGTACCTCATGTGATTATTCCTCGGCATATATAAGTGAAATGTTCAATAGTTTTCTATTTGCATGAAAACGTGTAATATGTGTGAGTATCAGTATTTAATGCTATATTAAGCCCTGAAGCCGATGCTCACTTGTTGGTAGTGTGGGGTTAACCTGCTAGTGGCCTGCGGGCATCACTCACGGCCAAGTCGCGCTCAGACAAAGACCGGCAGGATGGTGACCGAGGTAAATACTTTAATTTTGTAGTTAAAACTGATTGTCATAGTGCTAAGTCAATTGCATGTATTGTTAATGAATATTGTAATATGTTGAAAGTGTTTAATATCAGTGTATAATGTTATTTTGTAAGAAATTGAGACCGAGAACTTGTTTGCAGTTCTTACGGTCATGCCTACCTCATCAATAAATGTCAGAGAGAGAAATGCCTTTCCTTGACCCTACGATGATGGGTGTGATCAGTAAAACAGATCATCTGAGAGCCAATTGATGCCCAGCCGGTGCGGCTACATTTTCTGTTGAATATGCTGAAGAGATTGATATTTCCACTTCTTCATTATAACCTCTTACTTTAAGTCCAAGAATTTTGATAGAATCAGTGATTTGTTGTCCACTTATTGTGTGGATATTAAGTGACACTGATGGTCCGCTAACTCCCAATTTATCCAGAGTGCTTTCCTTGATGAATGAAGCATCAGACTGCTCATCCAGCAGGGCATACACTAAAACTTTATTCTCTTCATTACTAACATGATGTAACCATACAGGAACTATCATGGTGTGCATGTCATGTGTCACTGATTCTGTAACTTTGACCTTATTTGCTACTACTGTGGGTTTATCATCTTTAGGCTGAGTTGCTTGTGCTGGCACCTTTTGGCTCTCAGTTCTTGTCATATCATCATTGTGAAGAGCTGTGGGATGGTATCTCTGACATACTTTACAAACTTTCCTTCTTCTACAATCCTTTCCTTTGTGACCCATTTTTAGACACCCTGTACATAACCATTTTTCTTTAGCAAATTTGTACCTAGTATTACCATCAAGTTTGGCAAATTCCTTGCAATCATCTAAATCATGATCCTTTGTACAGTAGTGACAGAATCGTCCTTTCCTTTCCAGGTCCTTGGGATACTGTTTGTTGGCTTGTACATTTACTTTACTTTGGAATGACCACATTGGTTTTTCCTCAATTGCTTTAGCCATGAAAGTTCTACTCCCTCTATTCTTTGTCATGATGTTTGATTCCCTTGGTTTCCAATTGGTTGCCCTTGTGTGAGTTTTGATCCAGTCATTTACTTCCCTACTTACTGAATTCCAGGAAACAAATGGATTGCTTGCTCCTTTTGCTTCTTTCTGGACAAATTCACATAACATTTCAAAGGGTGGGTGGTGCTCTTCATTGCTACTAGAAGTATTGTTATTACTGTTAGTATCAAGATATATCATTGCCTGCTTTCTCCAGTCATGAACAATATGTTCAGGGAGTTTTGCTAGCACCTTTCTCTGCTCTCTAGGGTCATTCAGAAATGACAAATAAGAAGTGTGTTTCATTGCAGCTAAACAGCACTTCAAAAAATCTGAGAATGCTGTTAATGCTGGACCATTATGCGAAGAGATTGGTAGCCAATTCATTAACTTTTTTGTGTAAGCATCAGCTATGATGCTTTTGTTTCCAAATCTATCACTAAGAATTTTCTTTGCTTGCACATAGTCAGCATCAGAGTTAAAGTGCATTAACATTTTAATGGCATCCTTTGCCTCACCAGTTGTATACCTATCTAAGTAGGCAAGTCTCTCTTTACCAATAGAAGTTTTAGACTCTACATAAGTTTCAAAGTTTTTCAACCAACTTGGAAATTCCATGGGTTCTCCATCAAAAGTGTTAGGCTCTATTGGAGGGAGGCTCCACTTGGGATCAGGTATGTTGATTGCAAAGGTTCCCCCAGGATGGGAAACATTATTAGGCATGTTAACATTATGAGTGTGTCTACGAGAGCTTGGTACAAGACTTTGAGCTGTAGGGTTGAGATTTATTCCCTGAGGTTCACTAAATATTTGTCCTTCTACTTCATTTGTCATCAAATCATTATCTCTATTGCAAGAAGAAGGTTCCTGTGGGTCATGGAACGTAACATATTTGTGAGGCATGGCATTGTCACTTTGTTGATTTGCAATTGCTTGTGCTTTCATTTCATGTTGTGACTCTATGTATTGTTGAAGATAACTTTGCTTCTCTACACTTTCATCATTACCTGGAAGCATTTTTACTTCTTCTTCAACTAAGCTAAGAGCATTAAGTTCTGCACTAGCAACTGCTAAATCTCTCTCTTTTTCTTTGCAAACATTGCCTGGTCTCTAGCTAACCTAACTTCTGCCTCTGCTAAACTATTATGATATTCCATTTCCTTTCTAAGTCTGGCTACCTTTGCTGCTGCTTCTTGCTTTCTTTGTACTGATGAACGTGATGTAGATGAGACTCTAGAATGTCTAGACCGTTTGCTAGAACAAATTGATCCTCTGTCATTCTTTAACTCCTTTCTTTTACATTCTATACTTTCTAATATTTCATGGTGAACTCGTTGATTGTGTTCCAGCTCTTCATTTAGCTCCTCTGACTTTTCTGGCTCTAGTTCCACCAGTATTGTGTATTCCACATAATACTGATGAAATGCCTCTATTACTTCACTTGACATGGGCTCTAATTCAAAGGGGCTAATTACAAATTTTAATCCTTTCTTAATTTTGCTGGTAACACTGCTCCATTTACGCTTACAGGACTCTGCTCTTCCTTTGGTTACACTGACTTGATATTCTCTTCCTTTGTCGGTCAGCACTCGCTCCCTGACACTAACTTCTTCAATACAAGTTTGATCCCTGTCCACTTGCTCACCCTCACCTTCCCTAAGGCCATCTACGGCATTAATTTCCTCAGTATCAGACATATCTAACAACTTAATTGTGTCAGTACTGAGACACTGAAAGAGCAATTAAAATTACCACTCTTAATACTAGCTAATTGTGGGTAATTTTCACTTAGGCTACTCAATTCAGTGCACCATGACCATGGGTTCTACAAAATGGTGGCGAGGCACAGTGGGTAGAAGGGAGTGGTTGTCGTCAAGGGTAGAGCTGACCCCAGGGCCTCAGAGGTCAACTTATAGGCTTACGTCAGCGTCCCCTCGTCCTGTGACTCACTCTTGCTACGGTTTCACATGGAGCCAATTTCTTGCTTTTAGGTCGAGTTCTTACTGTAGCCGCACCGGCTGGGCATCAATTGGCTCTCAGGTGATCTGTTTTACTGATCACACCCATCATCGTAGGGTCGAGGAAAGGCATTTCTCCCTGACACGTTTATTGATGAGGTAGGCATGACCGTAAGAACTGCGAACAAGTTCTCGGTCTCAATTTCTTACAAAATAACATTATACATGGATATTAAACACTTTCAACATATTACAATATTCATTAACAATACATGCAATTAACTTGGCACTATGACAATCAGTTTTAACTACAAAATTAAAGTATTTACCTCGGTCACCATCCTGCCCGTCTTTGTCTGAGCGCGACTTGGCCGTGAGTGATGCCCGCAGGCGACTAGCAGGTTAACCCCACACTACCAACAAGTGAGCATCGGCTTCGGTGCTTAATATAGCATTGAATACTGATACTTACACGTATTACACGTTTTCATGCAAATAGAAAACTATTGAACATTTCACTTATAAATGCCGAGGAATAATGACGTGAGGTACATACGCTTTACATACAGTAACATCAGCCCCTCTCACAGCTACCACTGATCTCTCTTCAACTTCCCTCAGCTACCTCCTACATAGCTTAGTGCAGGGAACACATGCACATATACAGGGTCCTACTGGTCTCCTGAAAGAATTAAATGTATGAGGTTGCCACTTCATTTACCTATACACGAAGAAGGGAACATACAAACATCATGCCAACTCCTACTTACCAGGAGAGAATCACAAACCACGTGTTAGAGGGGGAAGAGGGCACAGCTAGGACAAAGGACATACAAGTATGAGGTTTATAATATTCTGTGAGCTACTTTCCACTAGAGACAAAACCACCCACACTCACAGAATATTATATCCTCCTGCACATGAATACTCTACTTGCAGTCTCCTATAGAGACCTACAGGCAGCAACACACATGCAGAATTATGAAATCCTCTGGCTTCAGGGCTCCCCGCAGCAGCTCCGAAAAAAAACAAAACTGGCATTTAACAACCCAAAAATACTAAAGATACTTGAACACCACAGGCAACAGAAAAAAGGAGAGCCAGCCAACCGCTCCCACACATGTCAGGACGCCCAGCTGGCGCTGAGGAATCGGTACAAGAAGCTGTTATCTCTTCGATTTGGAGATATCACGACTTGTAGTTCATGGTCTCAGCCACCACGGTCCATAGTGTCATCTCTCAGGAATGTGTACAAAGTGTTAAGAGTAGCCAGTTGTGAATTTTTCTTTTTTCTCATTTATGAGCTGAGGTTGTATTTCAATGAAATTTTAATTATCTAGTGTATATAATAATAATGATAATAATAATAATAATAATAATAATAATAATAATAATAATAATAATAATAATAGTAATAATAATATATCTTCGCTGAGGGAAAACTACATTTAAAAGATAATATAAGAAATCCCCATAGAGAGCCCTGTTACACATGTTAAAACAACCAGTTCTTGCAGAAAAGACAATAAATGCACTAAGACACTATACTTAGGCCAAATAACGTAAAGAAAACATATAAACAGAGTCAGTGATTATTGAAATAATGCCATACTTTATGAAATAGTGGCATCTTTGGCAGAATCTTTGGCAGAATCCTGTCCAGACGCATTATTTTAGGTGGTAAGCGAGGTCTGTCAACAATAACAAAACATGGATGATGATTGTGTTTGTGTGCATTGTGGCCGGACATTATAACACAATACGTAGTCTCTCTTATCTTCATAACCTCTGCATATCAATCTCAGTATCAAACAGAAACTCCAGGATACAAAACACAACACCAGCACTTTTACCACCATACTGTTCCAATACTGGCGCCAGCTGAGCCGCCTTACCGCAAAATAAACTCAAATTCAAATGAAATAAAGAAAATACTATGCAAACAGAAATAAAAGAAATTATTTTCACAAAATCACAAATCATATTATAAATATGAAGCTCATACAACTTCAAATGAATAATTACAAAAAATGTAACAGCACAACTGATGACTGGACAGCCGTATAGGTGACTATCATAATTACCACATCACGGGGAATTGTGTTACAGGGACAAGTGACCCAAAAAGAGCGTTCAGTAGAACGCGGCCCAGACAACTGACTCTGAGCAGTGAGTAATAAGTGTGGGTAGCGTCATCATAGACACGCAGTAACAATGATTATTATAATACTTCTAATGAAGGTAAGAGTTTTTTTTTTTTATGTTAATAAGTGAAGTTGTAGTTTGAATGCATTAATCGAAGTTGGGTTAAGTTGTTGAAGGGATTTTATCAGGTATATAGGAAGAAGAATAGAGAAACAATAGATCCATTAAAGGCAGCAGATGGGGAGCTGGTTAGTTCTGGTGAGATCAGTCAAATTGTGAACGAGTATTTTTTTTAACTGTTTTGGCCCAGGAAAACATGTAGGAAATGCCGGATAGTGAGCAGATTTTTAGAGCAGAAGAGGATGAAAAGCTTACATAATATTACCATAACCAAGAAGACAGTGGAATAGGAGATAGGCTAAAAAGTTCAAGACACCAGGACCAGATGAAATATATCCCATTGTCATGGGACAAAATAGCAATTAGAAAAAAAAAAAAATGTGGGGAGGAGAATGCAATACTGTTCAAATAATAATAATCCCATGAAATAAATTTTATAGCATAAAAGAACGGTCATGAATATAAAAATTTATTTTTTTCTTGGTTATGTAAACAAAATTTTGTATATACTTTTGGAATCAGTACAACTTTAGAACAAGAAAATTAAATTAAATTGTAAGTGGAATAGGAGATAGGCTAAAAAGTTCAAGACACCAGGACCAGATGAAATATATCCCAGTGTCATGGGACAAAATAGCAATTAGAAAAAAAAATGGGGGGAGGAGAATGCAATACTGTCCAAATAATAATAATCACATGAAATAAATTTTATAGCATAAAAGAACGGTCATGAATATAAAAATTTATTTTTTCTTGGTTATGTAAACAAATTTTTGTATATAATTTTGGAATCAGTACAACTTTACAAAAAGAAAATTAAATTAAATTGTAAGCTACAAATCGTTAAATTAGTTGTTGATATTTGGGGATGGTGCGGAGTAATAAATATCTCTCGGTCTACAAGACAACTGGAAAATAACCATATTCCCGGGTTCTCCTGGGCCCGTCACATGAAAAATCTCAATCACAAAATATTGTGAGTTAAGAGAAAATATGCCAGAACTATTGATAATATGTAATTTTGCGAGATATTCTTTAGATCCAGAAATTATTAATAGACAGTGTTAGAGTCCATTAGTCAAAATGCTCAAGAATAATTTTTGAATGTAAAAGGGGTCCAAACTATTAAGGGTAATGCAAAATTATGTCTTTCAGTATAGGTGGATGACTAGTTTTTTGGGGGTAAATCGTTTTGTATAAGGTCGGACGTCAGAACCTAACTGATATCGAACTGGAATCGAAGACTGAAACTGAAACTCAGACTAGACAGACTGAGACTCAAAAAATTAGCAATGTGGTAAAGCCCACACACTTTCTTCTCCTACGATTCTTCACCCCATTTTTCCCTCTTTCTTTCTTATCTCCTCTACTTCACCCACCCTTTCTCTTAAAAAAAAAAAAAAATGGTATCGTTGTCCACAGAAAGGATGTAAAATTTCCCTTTGCCAGTTAGTTATTATTATTATTATTATTATTATTATTATTATTATTATTATTATTATTATATTTATTTTCATTTATTTATTTTTTTTTTTATTTTTATCTTATTTTATTATTATTATTATTATTTTGGGGGGGATGGGGGCAGAGAGGGAACAAAATTTAGAATATAAACAGACTAGTGTAAATTGTTCTTTGATAAGGTAGGAGTCAAACACCTGTGATACACACACAATTGAATGTAACACTTACACAATTAGGATTTTTTTTTTTTTATACCAAAAATTGATGAAGTACACGAGACTTACCGTAGGTCAGTTGAAATGTGCTGCTAATTTTACGAAGCAAATCACGTCTGCTGAAGGGAACTTTCACATGAGATACGCTACGTCACCCAGTGCCGGCAGACTTTAAGGGGTACGACAATCCACATGATAAAAATTTGCTCTATCAATACCGTGGTAAATGTTATTCATTTCGCGTCACTCCATACCATTATGGGTGGGAGTGGAGGGCATGTGAAAGCTCCCTTCACCAGACGTGATTTGCTTCGTAAAATTAGAAGCACATTTCAACTGACCTACAATAAGTCCCGTGTACTTCATCAATTTTACTTCGGCAAATCACTTTTCTGCTGAAGTACGCTTTCCCATGAGGTTTTAAAGCCATGTGGATGTCGTACCTTAATATCGTCATAATTCATATTTCTTCCATATTTATGTTAAAAATATTCGGTTAATTGAAGTTTTGAATAACATCTAATGTTTATTGAAAAATTGTTAACTGAGGACACCAATACTACTTAATGGAGCCTTGAACACTAACTAAGCTAATACTGCTTCTTGGAATTGATCTGTATCTTGGTTTATGGTTTTATCATAATATTTGGCAAATGTTGTCGCCCTAGCCCAGCCAGCCTTAGCCATGATGTGGGTCACTGGAACAGCCATTGCCTTGGCCTTTGATGCCGCAGCTGGGCGGACACTTCCTGCAGTAAATTTTGTAGTGTCCACACCGGACAGGTGAAGGACGGACTTGATCCACCGAGAAATTGTATCTTTAGAGGCATTTTTATGTGGTTTAATGAAACTGATGAACAATTTGTTTTCATCTCCAGCATTACCTCTTATATGCTCAGTCCTACTGATATACATTTTCAAAGTTTCCATTACACACAAATTTTTATCCTCTTCGTAAGCTTTCACCTTGATAAACTGAATATTGAAGTTTGGTCTGCACTGTTTAATATTGCCTGCTAACCACATACATATAAAAATCCTTGCCTCTGGCTGCTTGTGTAAGTGTCAGCAACATTACTAATTTCAAAGTTAAATCTTTCAGGGAAAGAGAGTGTAAAGGGCTCATGCTCCTTAATTTTTTTAAAACTGGCTTGACATCCCAAGTTTAAATATACCTGGGTTTAGTTGGGCATAAATTGAGTACTCCCTTTAACAACCTGATGACCAGTGGATGTTCACCTGCCCTGTGGCCATCCACCACTATCCCTAGTGAGGAGAGAGCTGCCCTTGCAGTGTTGATGCACTCGTATCCGACACCTCTGTGAAAAGTTTCAGATGAGAGATTGATGATTTGTTCTACATTGGGATTAAAGGGATCAACTTCCCAATGACTACAAAATTGTGTCCATCTTTTAATATGTGGTCTGTATTGCTTTTCTGTTCCTGGTTTCGAGGATGCCATGATAAGGTCTGTACCTGCTTCAGAAATTCTTCGCTTTCGCATTCTTTCCCTGACAGCAAACAGGCCATCAGTCTTGTGTGTTTCATGATGGGGTGTTCCTCTGAGGACAGCGGCAGCCGTAACACATTCTTCTTCCTCGTTATGAGGCGAGGTTCCCTGATGAGCATGCTGACTAACATTCCCATCCAAGGCTGGGATGTCCATAGTGGCACAACCATCCATCCTTTTGCCTTTTCTGCCCGAACCTTCTGCAGACACCTGGCAATCAAGGAAAATGATGGAAACATGTAAATCAACTCAAACTGTGCCCAGTTTATGGAAAATGCATCAAAGTATTCAGCTTCAGGGTCTGGTTTCCATAAACAAAACCGTTTCACCTGTTTGTTTAGCCTGGATGCGAATAAGTCAATGCTTGGGAGTCCGAAAATTTGGAAATATCCCCAAAAATGTTTTCATCCAGTTTCCACTCATGTTTGTCATTAAATTTGCGAGATGCCGTGTCGGCCAAGACGTTTGCTTTACCTGGTATATGAGAACATATAATCCATGCTTTGTGCTCTACACACCATTCCCATATGTCAATGCAGATATCATTACAGATTAACATTCATTAACATTAACATTTTATGCCACCCATTTCATTAACATAGCTCACTGCTGTGGTATTGTCACAAAATATTTTAACGTTCTTCCCCTGAATTTGCTGTTCAAATGATTTCAAGGAAAGAAGGATGGCTTTGAGTTCCAGTGCATTATGTAACTCTTTTTCTGCTGGCAACCACCTGCCATTTGCCGTTTGGTGGTTAAGGAAGCAGCCCCAACCTAAGTTTGAAGCATCGGTGTACAGCTCAATGTCAGTACCTGTCCTGAAAATTCTCCTGTTTTCACCTGCCACATGCTTAACCCACCAATGCAAATCTTTTTTCATTTTATCTGTGATTTCCATCCACTTCTCAAAGTTGCCTCTTTCTTTAGCTAAAGCTACAATTTTTGCCCTTTCCAACTTTCTGTAATGTAACTTATCCATTTCAACCACTGGGATGGCAGCTACCAAAATGCCAATTACTCTAGCAACTTCCTTGATTTTGTCTTTCTTTTTGTTCAGTAATTGTTGACAACTATTCACAAGGCTAAGGATTCTGCGCTCCAGTAGCGTAACTGTCATGGTCTCTGAGTTGATGATATTACCCAAATATTCAATTCTTTTGGTGGGTTGTAACACAGACTTTTCTACATTGATGCAGAAACCCATTCTGCTTAAGACCTGCATTGTGCTTTGAGTGCATTCCTTGCAACCTAACCATGAACGGCTGCACATGAGTGTCATCAATAAAGCTGGTGATAGTGTATCCCTTCTCTCTCAACGTAGCAGAGATGGGTTTCATTACTTTAGCAAAGAGCCATGGGCCCTCAGAAATACCATTGGGAAGGTATGTGAACTGGTAAATTTTCCCCTGCCATTTAAAACAAAGATATTTTTGTTACTCATCTGTTATCTTTACGGAGTAGTAAGCATGCCGTAAATCAACTGAGGCCATGTAGTCATTATGATTGATGAGCCTAATTGCCTGCTCAAAGTTTTCCATCTTAAAATGCTTATATGGAATATGCTTGTTTAGCTTCTCTAAATTAAGGACCATTCTATATTCACCATTCTTTTTCTTCCTCAGAAAAATAGGGGATAGAATCTGCTCATGCTGTCTATGAGTTTCTGTGATTACTTTAAGCTCGAGCAGTTTGTTAATTTCCTGAGATAAAATTCTTTTTTTTTCAATGGAAAACACATATTCCATTTCATCATGAAATAAATGTTCAATGTTGGCTACATCAATATCAAGATGACAGTTTGCAACAATATCTAAAATAAATGGATCACACGTGATCTTATGCCATTCATGCACAAACTTATGCAGTCTACCTGCTTCAAATTTGTGGCTTACCTGAGTTATTGCCGGGGATTGTTTCCCTGGCCCCGGGCGTTTTTTGGCTCAGTGTCCTGCCTGGACACCGTAAGGGTGGAATCAGGACGAGAAGCCCCTGTAAGGCATTCTCCCAAAGAAGCCTCTTGGTCTTGTTCCACCAAACCTGCCAGCTGCCGATTTCCATGTTGGGAAAGGTTTCTTCGGCTCGATCTTGTTCCTGAGCTTTTCAGACTCCTCAATCTGTCTTGCTGACTGCAAGACATCATCATCAAATAGATACCGCATCATGGGTACCTTATCTGAGCACAAGTGAGTGTATTTGGGATTAATTTCCCGCTTGATGATGAATCGCCTGGCCAAGTTATTACGGTACTTGGCGTTCCCAAGTAATGCAAGAGCTCCATTTAGCATACCCACTTCCTGGGCAACCCCTGCATGACCCTCATCTTGTGCAATTTTGTCTAGAGTAGTGAGCGACTTTATGATGATAGTGGCAGCCATCAGAATGTCATTGCTCACCTCTCTCATACGAGAATCAGTCTTTTTCGCCTCAACCTTGAGAGCATCAAATATTTGAGCGTTGCAAACGACAGGGGTTAATACAGGGCAGTTGCCGGGCCTCTTGGTAGCCTCGTCCTCCACAATCTGCTTGTATTCTTCTTCACACATGCTGTGGTCAAATAAGTAATTCACCATATCAGCCACAGGCATCTCTATATCTACTGAAATGTCGTCCAAAGGCCCATATGTTTTAGCACTGTGCATGAGTACGCTGCCAATACTTGGCTCATCGTGAATTTCACCATCTTCATCATCATCATCATTGCCATCATCAAAACCAGAAAAACCGGCTGTGGAGTCTGTGAGTCCCGACTGTACAGAGAGGGGACGTCCTACCACCCGTTCGTGGCGGTGTGAGGCTGTGTTGTTGATGTTATGGACGCCACCCTGCCGCGCCTCCCCCCCAGCATCCAACATGCCTTGCTGCCTATCATAGGCAGACTTAACCTTATCCCTCTTCAATTTCTGGATTTCTCCACGTAGCTCAGTAATAGCCTCAAACATCACTGCCCATGGAGGGGCGTTAGCATCGTCCCTTGAAGTACAGGGAGCTTGAGGAGGTGACAACAGCTCACGCCTTTGTTCCCCTGAGGGCGGGCATTCCTGCCCACGATCACCCCTCCCGGAAGAATAACACTTTCCGTTAGAGCTCTCTCGGCGTGAAGAAGAGCTCCTGTGCGTAGTTCTTGCAGAACTACTTGAGCTTCCTCCGTAAGAGGAACGATCCTCGGTGCCAGAAGCCTTGAATCCCCTCGGGGAGGCTTCATCCACAGTCTCCTCCATGATGGCAGGCCTGCTACCTGTTCCCTGCAACCCAGCAGAATAACACTTAACTGGGAGAAATAAAGGCACCAACCCGCTCCACAGATGGATAACGGGTAGAGACGGCCACTGGAACCTGTGTGACCAGAAACTTGTCCTGGGAAACAGGAAACAAAAAAAGGTCACCCCAAACAAGAGATCCAGGACAATCATCTGAACGGGTTGGGATCACTGCAGCAACTGCCGGTACGGGGTGACGTAGCATATCTCATGGGAAAGCGTACTTCAGCAGAAAAGTGATTTGCCGAAGTAAAATTAAGGTGAACCCCTGAGGCACCAATTAATTGTTATAACATAGTCATTTAAATTGTATTATTATGAACTGATTAGTTATCATTGTCTCCGGTATAGGAGGTCCCACAACTCCAAGGTAACAGAACTAATTCATTGTGAATCAGAAGAGATAAATATTCTTAAAACCATTTGTTATTTAGAAGCTAAAATCAATAAAACTCTATCTGGCAGTCATGGTTGTTTTTTCGGTGCCTTATAGACCTCCGGCTAAAACGCTACCATATAAAGCAATGTAAACAGTATTTGGCAGAAACCATGACTGGTGGCAGATAATCTAAGATAGGTAGGTTAATTAGGTCAGAATTGGATGTCATCGCCTTGCAGGCAGATTTGGATAGCATGAACGAATGGACAGACAGATGGCAAATACAGTCTAATATCAACAAATGCAAAGTGATTAGCGTAGGTAGAGGAAATCCTCACAGTATGTACACAATAAACAATGAAGCTCTGGTAGGTTCAGGGTACGAAAAAAAATTAAGAGTTATAGTTAGCTCTGAACTCCGTCAAAGAAAGCAATGCATAGAGGCCAGAATCAGGGCAAATAGGGTTTTTGGATTAATTTTTAGGAGCGTTAAAAGTAGAAGTACCGAAGTAATATTGAAGTTATATTTGGTTGTGCAGTTCTGCTCCTCATATTGCAGGAAGGTTATAGGTCTATTAGAATAAGTACAAAGAATGACTAAAAGGATACAAGGGTTGAGGAGTATTCCTTATGAAGTGAGATTCAAGCTGTTAAATTTACATTCTTTAGAGAGACGTAGGTTAAGAAGGGACCTAATAGAAGTCTTTAAACCTAAATCTTCCAAACCTTGGTTCAACACAGCTTGTTCTTGTGCTATACATGATAGAGAGGTGGCCCACAAAAGGTACTTAAGCCTTCCATCACCAGAATCTCATGCACTTTATATTTCTGCCCGGAACCCTACCAAGTCTGTTCTCCAACTAACCAAAAACTCCTTTATTAACAGAAAGTGTCAAAATCTTTCAAGATCAAACTCCCATCGTGACTTCTGGCATCTAGCCAAAAATATTTCTAACAACTTTGTTTCTCCTTTCCCCCCTTTATTCCAGCCAGATGGCACCACTGCTATCATATCTATTTCTAAAGCTGAACTCTTCGCTCTGACCTTTGCTAAAAACTCTACCTTGGACGATTCTGGGCTTGTTTCTCCCTCTCCTCCACCCTCTGACTACTTCATGCTACCTATTAAAATTCTTTGTAATGTTGTTTTCCATGCCCTCGCTGGCCTGAACCCTCGGAAGGCATATGGACCTGATAGGGTCCCTCCCATTGTTCTCCAAAACTGTGCCTCTGTGCTTGCACCTTGCCTAGTCAAACTATTTCAGCTCTATTTGTCAATGTAGCCGCACCGGCTGGGCATCAATTGGCTCTCAGGTGATCTGTTTTACTGATCACACCCATCATCGTAGGGTCTAGGAAAGGCAGTTCTCCCTGACGCGTTTATTGATGAGGTAGGCATGACCGTAAGAACTGCGAACAAGTTCTCGGTCTCAATTTCTTACAAAATAACATTATACACTGATATTAAACACTTTCAACATATTACAATATTCATTAACAATAGATGCAATTGACTTGGCACTATGACAATCAGTTTTTACTGCAAAATTAAAGTATTTACGTCGGTCACCATCCTGCCCATCTTTGTCTGAGCGCGACTTGGCCGTGAGTGATGCCCGCAGGCGACTAGCTGGTTAACCCCACACTACTAACAAGTGAGCATCGGCTTCGGTGCTTAATATAGCATTAAATACTGATACTTACTTATTATTATGCATTACCTTCTAACAGCAATACTAGACTATGTATTGGCCTCTCTATGATGGTCCTGTTTGCCTTTATGTGTCTTCCCTGGTTGTCGAGATTACAGTCTGAAACCAGGACCTTAACTTTTCTTACTAGGCCATCATGATCAGGAGATACTTTATCCATTTAGATTTGACATAATCTGGCACCTCTTCATCCCATTCAACTGCATTCTTACATAATTCTTGTAAAATTTGCTTTCCAGTCAGTATGAGAGGTGACACCAGACCTAATGGATCATATATAGAGCTCACTGTTGACAGAATGCCTCTCCTGGTGAGTGGCTTGTCTTTCAGCTTTATTCTAAATTGAAATGTGTCAGATTCTATGCACCACTCAACTCCCAAAGTTCTTTCTATAGGCAGTGTGTCTTCATTCTTACTAAAATCCAAACTTTTAATTCCATCTGCTCTCTCATGAGGAGAAATTGCAGCTAATACAGCTTTGTTGTTTGACAAGAACTTATGAAGGTTAAAACCTCCCTTGTAACATAATTCTTTGCTCTGCTGAATAAGAGTGACAGCTTCATCCATTGTAGCTACTGACTTCAAACCATCATCAACATAAAAGTTGTTTCTTACAAACTTGGCTGCATCAGATCCACACCCGTAGTCATCTGCAGCTTTCTTAAGAGCAAAGTTGGCTACACTTGGAGATGAAGTAGCTCCAAACAGGTGAGCTGTCATCCTGTCTTCAGCTATCTCATTATTAAGGTCACCATTTTCCCACCAAAGGAATTTTAACATGTCTATGTGTTCTGGGTTGACCTTCACTTGATGGTACATTGCTTCTATATCACATACAAGTGCAATCCTTTCTTGCCTAAACCTACACAACATTCCAATAAGTTTGTTGGTAAGGTCTGGGCCTTGTAACAGGTGACTGTTTAATGACTGGTTCCTGTAGTTTGCACTACAGTCAAAGACAACTCTCAACTTCTTTGGCTTTCTCGGATGATAGACTCCATGATGTGGAATGTACCAGACCTTACCATCATTCCTAACTAAATCCTTTGTCGGTACAACCTCTGCATAACCTTTTGTAATCATATCATCCATGAACACTTTGTAATCACCTTTGTGTTGATTATCCTTCTCAAGTTTAGCTCTTAACTTCTTGAGTCTCTGCTCTGCTAATAGTTTGTTGTTTGGAAGCTTGACGTTATCATCTTTAAGAGGAAGGGGCAACTCATAATGGCCATCCTTCAGCTGATGTACTCCTTCTTTCATCTTACTCATAAACCTTTTATCTTCATATGATAATGGAGTGTCAGCTGACTTTCTGTCACTGAAGTCAAGTTCAAACATATCTCTCACTTGAGAAGGATTAATCATCTCTTTGGTTTTAGTAGGAAACACTAAGAAATTAACCCTCTTTTCTTCACTGATTTCTACTTCTTGTGTCACTGTTCTGTAGACTACCACTGTATCCTCCAATGGACTTGAATGGGGTGAGATTTTACCAATGATCCCCCAACCTAGCTCTGTCCTACGAGCATAGGGATGCTTCTTGCTATCACCTGCTATTTGCTCTTCTGTCATAATAGCTTCTGCACAATTAAGACCAATGAGAAGTCCTATGTCAATGTTTGGGTCATATTTCATTAGTTTGTCAGAGATTGCCTTTAAGTGGGGCCAGTCCCAAGCAGTCTTGGGCCTTGGTATCTGACTCCGTCCAGCTGAAATGTTTTCTGTTGAATATGCTGAAGGGATTGATATTTCCACTTCTTCATTATAACCTCTTACTTTAAGTCCATGAATTTTGATAGAATCAGTGATTTGTTTTCCACTTATTGTGTGGATATTGAGTGACACTGATGGTCCACTAACTCCCAATTTATTCAGAGTGCTTTCCTTGATGAATGAAGCATCAGACTGCTCATCCAGCAGGACATACACTAAAACTTTATTCTCTTCATTACTAACATGATGTAACCATACAGGAACTATCATGGTGTGCATGTCATGTGTCACTGATTCTGTAACTTTGACCTTATTTGCTACTACTGTGGGTTTATCATCTTTAGGCTGAGTTGCTTGTGATGGCACCTTTTGGCTCTCAGTTCTTGTCATGTCATCATTGTGAAGAGCTGTGGGATGGTATCTCTGACATACTTTACAAACTTTCCTTCTTCTACAATCCTTTCCTTTGTGACCCATTTTTAGACACCCTGTACATAACCATTTTTCTTTAGCAAATTTGTACCTAGTATTACCATCAAGTTTGGCAAATTCCTTGCAATCATCTAAATCATGATCCTTTGTACAGTAGTGACAGAATTGTCCTTTCCTTTCCTGGTCCTTAGGATACTGTTTGTTGGCTTGTACATTTACTTTACTTTGGAATGACCACATTGGTTTTTCCTCAATTGCTTTAGCCATGAAAGTTCTACTCCCTCTATTCTTTGTCATGATGTTTGATTCCCTTGGTTTCCAATTGGTTGCCCTTGTGTGAGTTTTGATCCAGTCATTTACTTCCCTACTTACTGAATTCCAGGAAACAAATGGATTGCTTGCTCCTTTTGCTTCTTTCTGGACAAATTCACATAACATTTCAAAGGGTGGGTTGTGCTCTTCATTGCTACTAGAAGTGTTGTTATTACTGTTAGTATCAAGATATATCATCGCTTGCTTTCTCCAGTCATGAACAATATGTTCAGGGAGTTTTGCTAGCACCTTTTTCTGCTCTCTAGGGTCATTCAGAAATGACAAATAAGAAGTGTGTTTCATTGCAGCTAAACAGCACTTCAAAAAATCTGAGAATGCTGTTAATGCTGGACCATTATGCGAAGAGATTGGTAGCCAATTCATTAACTTTTTTGTGTAAGCATCAGCTATGATGCTTTTGTTTCCAAATCTATCACTAAGAATTTTCTTTGCTTGCACATAGTCAGCATCAGAGTTAAAGTGCATTAACATTTTAATGGCATCCTTTGCCTCACCAGTTGTATACCTATCTAAGTAGGCAAGTCTCTCTTTACCAATAGAAGTTTTAGACTCTACATAAGTTTCAAAGTTTTTCAACCAACTTGGAAATTCCATGGGTTCTCCATCAAAAGTGTTAGGCTCTATTGGAGGGAGGCTCCACTTGGGATCAGGTATGTTGATTGCAAAGGTTCCCCCAGGATGGGAAACATTATTAGGCATGTTAACATTATGAGTGTGTCTACGAGAGCTTGGTACAAGACTTTGAGCTGTAGGGTTGAGATTTATTCCCTGAGGTTCACTAAATATTTGTCCATCTACTTCATTTGTCATCAAATCATTATCTCTATTGCAAGAAGAAGGTTCCTGTGGGTCATGGAACGTAACATATTTGTGAGGCATGGCACTGTCACTTTGTTGATTTGCAATTGCTTGTGCTTTCATTTCATGTTGTGACTCTATGTATTGTTGAAGATAACTTTGCTTCTCTACACTTTCATCATTACCTGGAAGCATTTTTACTTCTTCTTCAACTAAGCTAAGAGCATTAAGTTCTGCACTAGCAACTGCTAAATCTCTCTCTTTTTCTTTGCAAACATTGCCTGGTCTCTAGCTAACCTAACTTCTGCCTCTGCTAAACTATCATGATATTCCATTTCCTTTCTAAGTCTGGCTACCTTTGCTGCTGCTTCTTGCTTTCTTTGTACTGATGAACGTGATGTAGATGAGACTCTAGAATGTCTAGACCGTTTGCTAGAACAAATTGATCCTCTGTCATTCTTTAACTCCTTTCTTTTACATTCTATACTTTCTAATATTTCATGGTGAACTCGTTGATTGTGTTCCAGCTCTTCATTTAGCTCCTCTGACTTTTCTGGCTCTAGTTCCACCAGTATTGTGTATTCCACATAATACTGATGAAATGCCTCTATTACTTCACTTGACATGGGCTCTTATTCAAAGGGGCTAATTACAATTTTTGGTCCTTTCTTAATTTTGCTGGTAACACTGCTCCATTTACGCTTACAGGACTCTGCTCTTCCTTTGGTTGCACTGACTTGATATTCTCTTCCTTTGTCGGTCAGCACTCGCTCCCTGACACTAACTCCTTCAATACAAGTTTGATCCCTGTCCACTTGCTCACCCTCACCTTCCCTAAGGCCATCTACGGCATTAATTTCCTCAGTATCAGACATATCTAACAACTTAACTGTGTCAATACTGAGACACTGAAAGAGCAATTAAATTACCACTCTTAATACTAGCTAATTGTGGGTAATTTTCACTTAGGCTACTCAATTCAGTGCACATACATACTATTATACTTTCTTGCCTGTGACCATGGATTCTACAAAATGGTGGCGAGGCACAGTGGGTAGAAGGGAGTGGTTGTCGTCAAGGGTAAAGCTGACCCCGGGGCCTCAGAGGTCAGAGGTCAGCGTCCCCTCGTCCTGTGACTCACTCTTGCTACGGTTTCACATGGAGCCAATTTCTTGCTTGTAGGCCGAGTTCTTACTGTAGCCGCACCGGCTGGGCATCAATTGGCTCTCAGGTGATCTGTTTTACTGATCACACCCATCATCGTAGGGTCTAGGAAAGGCAGTTCTCCCTGACGCGTTTATTGATGAGGTAGGCATGACCGTAAGAACTGCGAACAAGTTCTCGGTCTCAATTTCTTACAAAATAACATTATACACTGATATTAAACATTTTCAACATATTACAATATTCATTAACAATAGATGCAATTGACTTGGCACTATGACAATTAGTTTTTACTACAAAATTAAAGTATTTACCTCGGTCACCATCCTGCCGGTCTTTGTCTGAGCGCGACTTGGCCGTGAGTGATGCCCGCAGGCGACTAGCTGGTTAACCCCACACTACTAACAAGTGAGCATCGGCTTCGGTGCTTAATATAGCATTAAATACTGATACTTACACATATTACACGTTTTCATGCAAATAGAAAACTATTGAACATTTCACTTATAAATGCCAAGGAATAATGACATGAGCTACATACGCTTTACATACAGTAACAGTCAACATCTACTTTTCTTTCTTGCTGGATGTTTGCCTACATTCAGTGTGTTGCTAAAAAGGGTGACCGTTCTAATCCCTCAAACTTCCGTCCTATTGCTTTAATTTCCTGCCTATCTAAAGTTTTTTAATCTATCCTCAACAGGAAGATTCTTAAACATCTATCACTTCACAACCTTCGATCTGATCGCCAGTATGGGTTCCGTCAAGGCCACTCTACTGATGATCTTCTGGCTTTAATTACTGAGTCTTGGTCATCCTCTTTTAGAGATTTTGGTGAATTTTTTACTGTTGCCTTGGACATATCAAAAGCTTTTGATAGAGTCTGGCACAAAGCTTTGATTTCCAAACTACTCTCCTACGGTTTCTATCCTTCTTCCTATAACTTCATTTCAAGTTTCCTTTCTGACCATTCTATTGCTGCTGTGGTAGACGGTCACTGTTCTTCTTCTAAATCTATTAGCAATGGTGTTCCTCAAGGTTCTGTCCTGTCACCAACTCCCTTCTTATTATTCATCAATGACCTTCTAAACCAGACTTCTTGTCCTATACACTCCTACGCTGATGATACCATCCTGCACTTTTCCACGTCCTTTCATAGATGTCCAACCCTTCATGAAGTAAACATTTCACGCAGGGAATCCACAGAATGCCTGACTTTTGATCTTTGTAAAATTTCTGGTTGGGGCAGAGCAAACTTGGTATTATTTAATGCCTCAAAAACTCAATTCCTACATCTATCAACTCTACACAACCTTCCAGACAACTATCCCGTCTTCTTCAAAGACACTCACCTGTCCCCCTCTTCTACACTGAACATTCTTGGTCTGTCCTTTACTTATAATCTGAACTGGAAACTTCAATCTCATCTCTAGCTAAAATAGTTTCTATGAATTTAGGTGTTCTGAGACGTCTCCGCCAGTTTTACTCACTCCCCAGCTGCTAACTCTGTACAAGGGCCTTATCTGTCCATGTATGGAGTATGCTTCACATGTCTGGGGGCTTCCACTCATACCTCTCTTCTAGACAGGGTGGAATCAAAAGCTTTTCGTCTCATCAACTCTTCTCTAACTGACTGTCTTCAACCTCTTTCTCATCGTCGCAATGTTGCATCTTTAGCTGTCTTCTACCGCTATTTTCATGCTAACTGCTCTTCTAATCTTGCTAACTGCATGCCTTTCCTCCTCCCACGGCCTCACTGCACAAAACTTTCTTCTTTCTCTCACCCCTATTCTGTCCACCTCTCTAATGCAAGAGTTAACCAGTATTCTCAATCATTCATCCCTTTCTCTGGTAAACTCTGGAACTCTCTGCCTGCTTCTGTATTTCCACCTTCCTATGACTTGAATTCCTTCAAGAGGGAGGTTTCAAGACACTTATCCTTCAATTTTTTACTAATGCTTTGGACCCTTTTCTGGGACTGGCATCTCAGTAGGCTTTTTTTTTTTTATTGTATTTTTGTTGCCCTTGGCCAGTGTCCCTCCTACATAAAAAAAATAAAAAAATAAAAAAATAGGGATTATAACAAGGGGACCATAAGCAAAATTCTTAGAATCAGTAACCAGGATAGAAGAAGAAATAACGGGTTTAAGCTTGAAAAAAAAAAGGGGGTTTAAAAAAGAGATAGGAAGGAATTATTTTTAGATAGAGTGCTATATGAACATAATGGACTCGTTAATCAAATTGTTAGTTCTGAGTTATTAGGGAGCTTTAAGAGAAGATCAGACAGATATATAGATAGGGATGATAGGCCCTGTTTCATACAGGGACTGCCATGTGTAGGCCTGATGGTATCTTGCAGTTTCCCTTATATCTTATGTTCTTATGTTCTTATATAAGTTTTAAATATTTAATTACCGTATTTGATGGCTCATAAGACGCACTTTTTCTCTCCTCCCTTCCCCCCAAAAAAAATTCTCAGGAAATAAGCCTGCGTCCTATGAAGCCAAGGTTTAGCATTGAGGCAGTGGTTGGTGATAAGTCTATGGCAAGAAGCTCTAAAATCAAACCCCAGACATCTTCGCATATGTAAACAAGGTGATGATTGGTACTACACCACAAAACAACTCTTTCTTTCAAGGTAACAATATATAATAGGTCATAATTACCGGTTATTCACACAGAATGATACCAGTCAGGAAGAATTTGCCAAAGTGGCCATGCACCAATCATTGCATGTACCAAAACGAACACGCGGTCGCTTACGCGCCGAACCCGGTGACACGTGCAAGCTTCACTGCGTTCTTTACAGTGTGATGCCGTTACTCCTTGAGGTAAAACACACTTTCATACAATTCAAATTGCCCCTATCTTTTAATATTCTTACCTTGCATACATGTTAAAAAAAAAAAATAAATAAATAAATAAAAAACGATGATAATGAGAAACTTTTCTCTTTGAGAAAATATCTTACTACCAAAAAAAAAATCCGCTCATTTATTTACTTATTTATTTTTTAATTTCTTTTTTAATTTCAATGTCTGCCAAAACTGGGTACGTCTTATGAACCCATGCGTCTTATGAGCCATCAAATACTGTACTTAATTTTTCCTTACAGCCTGCAGAAAAGAATCTTTCCACTGTACAAGGTTCTAGAAGAAACTATATAACGACTATAAGAAATTCTTTGACTACTTAACTTCCAAAGTGGAGCACATTCTGACGCTCTTCCCTTTTGCGGAAATCTCCATTCTTGGAGACTTCAATGTTCACCACCACCTTTGGCTTTCCTCTCCCTTCACTGACTATCCTGATGAACTAGCCTTCAACTCTGCTATTCATCACGACTCTCTCTTCTCCATTGGGCTCCTCCAATCACAATCTCATTTCTGTATCTTGTCCTATCACTCCAATCTCTCCTCAGGATCACCCTAAACAGAGGTGCCTTTGGCGTTTTGCCTCTGCTAGTTGGAGGGACATGAGGAGGTATTTTGCTGATTTTTCCTTGGAATGACTACTGCTTCCTTGGCAGAGACTCGTCTCTGTGTGCCGAGCACATAACAGGTGATAGTGTCTAGCATGGAGGCGTACATTCCTCACTCTTTTTCTTGACCTAAACCTTCCAAACATTGGTTTAACACATCCTGTTCTCGTGCTATACATGATAGAGAGGTGGCCCACAAAAGGTACTTGAGACTTCCATCACTAGAATTTCATGCACTTTATATTTCTGCTTGGAACCATGTCAAGCCTGTTCTCTAACTAGCCAAAACTCCTTCATTAACAGAAAGTGTCAAAATCTTTCAAGATCTAACTCCCTTCGTGACTTCTGGCACGTAGCCAAAAATATTTTCAATAACTTTGCTTCTTCTTTCCCTCCTTTATTTTATTCAGATGACACCACTGCTATCACATCTATCTCTAAAGCTGAACTCTTTGGTCAGATCTTTGCTAAAAACTCTACCTAGGACGATTCAGGACTTGTTCCTCCCTCTCCTCCACCCTCTGATTACTTCACGCTACCTATTAGAATTCTTCGCAATGATGTTTTCCATGCCCTCGCTGGCCTAAACCCTCGGAAGGCTTATGGACCTGATGGGATCCCTCCTGTTGTTCTCTGAAACTGCACCTCCATGCTTACACTTTTCTTAGTCAAACTCCTAGTAAACTCTGGAACTCCCTGTCTGCTTCTGTATTTCCACCTTCATATGACTTGAATTCCTTCAAGAGGGAGGTTTCAAGACACTTATTCATCAATTTTTGACTACTGCTTTGACCCTTTTATGGGACTGGCATTTCAGTGGGCATTTTTTTTATTGGATTTTTGTTGCCCTTGGCCAGTGTCCTTTTTACTTAAAAAAAAAAAAAAGAAAAGAAAAAGAAAAAAACTCTTAGAACTTTATCTGTCAACATCTACCTTTTCTTCTTGCTGGAAGTTTGCCTACATTCAGCCTATTCCTAAAAAGGGTGACCGTTCTAATCCCTCAAACTTCCGTCCTATTGCTTTAATTTCCTGCCTATCTAAAGTTTTTTAATCTATCCTCAACAAGAAGATTCTTAAACATCTGTCATTTCACAACCTTCTATCTGATCGCCAGTATGGGTTCTGTCAAGGCTGCTCTACTGGTGATCTGGCTTTTCTTTTTTTTACTGTTGCCTTAGACATATCAAAAACTTTTCATAGAGTCTGGCACAAAGCTTTGATTTCCAAACTACCTTCCTACGGCTTCTATCCTTCTCTCTGTAACTTCATATCAAGTTTCCTTTCTGACTGTTCTGTTGCTGCTGTGGTAGACGGTCCCTGTTCTTCTCCAAAAATCTATTAGCAGTGGTGTTACTCAGGGTTCTGTCCTGTCACCCACTCTCTTCCTATTATTCATCAATGATCTTCAAAATCAATCTTCTTGTCCTGTCCACTCCTAGGCAGATGATACCACCCTACACCTTTCCAAATCTTTTTGTAGACATCCAACCCTTCAGGAAGTAAACAGTTCACACAGGGAAACCACAGAACGCCTGACTTCTGATGTCTCTAAAATTTATGATTGAGGCAGAGCAAATTAGGTATTGTTCAATGCCTCAAAAACTCAATTCTTCCGTCTATCAACTCGACACAACCTTCCAGACAACTATCCCCTCTTCTTCAGTGATACTCACCTGTCCCCCTCTTCTACACTGAACATCCTCGGTTTGTCCTTTTCTTATAATCTAAACTGGAAACTTCACACTTCTTCTCTAGCTAAAACAGCTTCTATGAAGTTATACGTTCTGAGACGTCTCTTCCAGTTTTCTCACCCACCCCAGTTGGAATATGCTTCACATGTCAGGGAGGGTTCCACTCATGTCGCTCTTCTAGACAGGGTGGAATCAAAAGTTTTCGTCTCATCAATTACCCTCCTCTAACTGACTGTCTTCAGCCTCTTTCTCATCGCTGCAGTGTTGCATCCCTAGCTATCTTCTACCGATATTTTTATGCTACCTGTTTTTCTGATCTTGCTAACTGTATACCTCTCCTCCTCCCACAGCCGTGCTGCACAAGACTTTCTTCTTTCTCTCACCCCTATTCTATCCACCTCTCTAATGCAGGAGTTAATCAGTATTGTCAGTTATTCATCCCTTTCTTTGGTAAAGTCTGGAACTCCCTGCCTGCTTCTGTATTTCCACCTTCCTATGACTTGAATTCCTTCAAGAAGGAGGTTGCAAGACACTTATCATTGAATTTTTGACTGCCGCTTTTGACCCTGTTCGGGAACCGGCACCTCAGTGGGCTTTTTTTTTTTTTTTCCCTTGGCTGGTGTCCTTTATATATATATGTATATATATATATATATATATATATATATATATATATATATATATATATATATATATATATATATATATATATATATTCTGACAGATCGTCTCACCAAATGATTTACAGTTGATGAAATTAACCCAACGATCAAGTATTTGCCCGGTAAAGCAAATGTGGCTGCAGATGCTCTCTCACGGAATGCTGCTGTTGATACTATGTCAGAGATTATTGATTTCTCATGCGAGGAACTTTCTGATGCCAAATGTCAAGACCTCTTATGGTCTGCTGTGATATGTGCCTTGGAATCGGGAGATGATTCTGCCTTACCTAAGTTTGCATGTACCCTTGCTCGGTTTTCCCTTGCTGATGGTATTTTGTCATACCATGTCAGTTCATAAGAAAGCAGTGATCCAGCTTATCATCTCCACTTTTTCATTTCCATCAGTGGTTCACCTCATTCATGACACTACCCATTCCGGTAATCCAGGATTAGACAAATCTTTAACTATGGCTCATAAGCATTATTACTAGCTTATGATTAGCCTTGACATCACAATTCATGTTATGCAGTGTTTTTCTTGTGATCAAACTTCAACTAAGCATACTTTATACATATTTCTCATTATCATTATTATTGTTATAGTGCTTTATGCCACCCATATTTGTATGTTTTGTTCTCTGCAAGGCCAGAGCTAAGGTGTGGCCAAGCTGTATCATAGTATCCGTGCATTTATTATAAGTTGTCACTGTACGTAAAGTGTATGTGCCTCACATCATTATTATTTCTTATGTAATGATAAGTGAAATGTTCAATAGTTTCCTACTTACATGAAAACACATATAATATATGTATCAGTACTCAATTCCATATAAAGCCCCCTTCCCCCAGTAATTAGGTACATAATATTGAATTCCAAGTAGAGAAAACAAACATTCATATTCTATGTATTCTTGAAATAATAAATTCCATATCATCATAATTGGATTTTATATAAAGTAACAAAATGAAGGAGAATTCTATATATATATATATATATATATATATATATATATATATATATATATATATATATATATATATATATATATATATATATATATATATATATATATATATATATATATATATATATATATATATATATATATATATATGAATGTGACGTATTTTTCAAACACGTCATATTCATTGTTCCCCTTTAACTCAGCATATTCTATAGGATGTCTCGTGCGGAGATGTTTCAACATGCTGGAAGGAAGTACCACCACAGAACTTTATTGCATCTTTGTACACCAAGCATGTAACATCGTCAGAAGATGTCTGCTCCATATAGCTCCACACAGGAGCAATTCTATTTCTCTTGGGTGCCATGGCTGACAAACACAAATCTAATTTTGTCACGTTGTTTGCTTGAAAAAAGTTACGTTACCGCACAAGTTTGGTGAGTACATGAGTTGTATACCTTTAACTCTGTGTGCTTAAAAAAAAAAAAAAATAGAGTATGAAATATATATATATATATATATATATATATATATATATATATATATATATATATATATATATATATATATATATATATATATATATATATATATATATATATATATATATATATATATATATATATATATATATATATATATATATATATATATATATATATATATATATATATATATATATATATATATATATATATATATATATATATATATATATATATATATATATATATATATATATATATATATATATATATATATATGATAATTTGAGAAAGGAAGAGTTACAGTACAAGTGAATAATGAGTAAGTTCATATATATGAGACAGGGTGGAATCAAAATCTTTTCGTCTCATCAACTCCTCTCCTCTAACTGTCTTCAGCCTCTCTCACCACCAGTGTTGCATCTCTAGCTGTCTTCTACCGCTATTTTCATGCTAACTGCTCTTCTGATCTTGCTAACTGCATGCCTCCCGTCCTCCCGCGGCCTCGCTGCACAAGACTTTCTTCTTTCTCTCACTCCTATTCTGTCCACCTCTCTAATGCAAGAGTTAACCAGTATTCTCAATCATTCATCCCTTTCTCTAGTAAACTCTGGAACTCCCTGCCTGCTTCTGTATTTCCACCTTCCTGTGATTTGCATTCCTTCAAGAGGGAGGTTTCAAGACACTTATTCATCAATTTTTGACTACTGCTTTGACCCTTTTATGGAACTGGCATTTCAGTGTTTTTTTTTTTTTCTACTGGATTTTTGTTGCCCTTGGCCGGTGTCCTTCCTACATAAAAAAAAAAAAATATGCATCAGGAAAATTAGAGTAAATTTATTTGTGGAGGCAACTGTCACAGATCCCGCCCTCTGGAGTGGTTTAGCCTCTTATGAGCTGTGTGCGAGATGGGCACCCAATGTATATACCTAGTTGTGATGTCACCAGACATCTACCAGTGAACACGCAAAAAAAAAAGAAAGAAAAAAAAAAAGATTCTTATGGCAACACTAAAGTGGTGCTACTATTGGCCACCTTGAACGAAATTTCTCTTTGACTTTCTTGCAATTTCTTTAATATTCGTGCAGGGATGCGATTCATGCAATTTTAGTATGTTCTACTTCATTTTAGCAGTACTTTATCAAACGTATTTTGTTTCATAATTACTTCTAAAACATATTCTCTAATTTTTGATACATTGAGGCGTCGTACAAATTAATAATCGCTTGGACTCGGTTCCCAGACTTTGGATTCGGTTCCTAGTTGGCCGTGGCGGAAACGTTGGACTCGGTTCCAGACTCGGTTCCCCGCCAAGCTCTAACAGCCATGTTGCGCTCAAAAATAGGCAGAAAGGTGATCAAAGTAAATACCTTAATTTTGTAGTGAAAAAAAAAAACAAATTCATAGTGGAGGAGGAGGCAGTTCGGAGGAGGAGGCAGTAGATACCTGCCGAAACGATAATTACTCCCAGTGAGGTCTAAAGCACTGTTCAGGGGGTGCTGTGAACTTATCATTAAACCCAGCTGTGACCTCACTGAACGTTTCCCTTTGTGTCTCACAACACAAGGGGGCAGTCACAGCCTGCCCTCTAAAGACAACTCTCTTCCTCCACACAAAACTACAAGCACCTAATAACACACACGCCCTTCACTCAAAAATTTTAAAATCATCATGGTGACTCCTATACCAGCCTCGGAGTCCCCATCTGGGGAGAGGACCATAAATGTCCCCAGGTCGGACTGCCTTTCTGTCGACGACCATAAGTGTCTTGACACCCCCCTCAACTTTTTCTTCATTAACTTCTGCAACATTCGCGGTCTAAGATCTAATTTTCAATCTGTAGAACACCACCTCTCCTCTTCTAAACCTCATCTTCTTTTGCTTACTGAAACTCAGGTGTCTGGGGCAACTGACAGTAGCCCCTTTTTGTTCCCTCCTACTTTCTCTATCCTCATTTTCGATCCAAAGCTGGATGATGCGTTTATGTGCGCAATGACTTAACCTGCTCTCGTGCCCACGCTCTTGAATCTTCCGAGTTTTCCACCATCTGGCTATGACTACAGAGTCACTCTCATACTAAATTTATCTGTGCTGTATACCTCTCACCTAACTCCTCTGACTATAAAAAATTCTTTGATTACTTAACTTCCAAAGTGGAGCACATTCTGACCCTCTTCCCTTTTGCAGAGATCTCCATTCTTGGAGACTTCAATGTTCACCACCAGCTTTGGCTTTCCTCTCCCTTCACTGACCATCCTGGTGAACTAGCCTACAACTTTGCTATCCTCCATGACCTAGAGCAATTGGTGCAACACCCTACTCGTATTCCTGACCGTCTTGGAGATACGCCCAACATTCTTGACCTTTTCCTGACCTCTAATCCTGCTTATGCTGTCACCCTTTCTTCTCCGTTGGGCTCCTCCGATCACAATCTCATATCTTTATCTTGTCCTATCACTCCAATCCCTCCTCAGGATCCCCCTAAGCGAAGGTGCCTCTGGCGTTTTGCCTCTGCTAGTTGGGGGGACCTGAGGAGGTATTTTGCTGATTTTCCTTGGAACGACTACTGCTTCCGTGTCAGAGACCCGTCTTTGTGTGCTGAGCGCATAACAGAGGTGATAGTGTCTGGCATGAAGGCATACATTCCTCACTCTTTTTCTCATCCTAAACCTTCTAAACCTTGGTTTAACACAGCTTGTTCTCGTGCTGTACATGATAGAGAGGTGGCCCACAAAAGGTACTTAAGCCATCCATCACCAGAATCTCATGCACTTTACATTTCTGCATGGAACCATGCCAAGTCTGTTCTCCAACTAGCCAAAAACTCCTTCATTAACAGAAAATGTCAAAACCTTTCAAGATCTAACTCCCCTCGTGATTTCTGGCTTCTAGCCAAAAATATCTCCAATTACCTTGCTTCTTCTTTCCCTCCTCTATTTCAACCAGATGGCACCACTGCTATCACATCTATTTTTAAAGCTTAACTCTTTGCTCAAACCTTTGCTAAAAACTCTACCTTGGACGATTCTGGGCTTGTTCCTCCCTCTCCTCCACCCTCTGACTACTTCATGCCACCTATTAAAATTCTTTACAATGATGTTTTCCATGCCCTTGCTGGCCTAAACCCTCGGAAGGCTTATGGACCTGATGGGGTCCCTCCTATTGTTCTCCGAAACTGTGCCTCCGAGCTTGCACCTTGCCTAGTCAAACTCTTTCAGCTCTGCCTGTCAACATCTACCTTTCCTTCTTGCTGGAAGTTTGCCTACATTCAGCGTCTTCCTAAAAAGGGTGACCGTTCTAATCGCTCAAACTACCGTCCTATTGCTTTAATTTCCTGCCTATCTAAAATTTTTGAATCTATCCTCAACAGGAAGATTCTTAAACATCTATCACTTCACAAACTTCTATCTGATCGCCAGTATGGGTTCTGTCAAGGCCACTCTACTGGTGATCTTCTGGCTTTCCTTACTGCGTCTTGGTCATCCTCTTTTAGAGATTTTGGTGAAACTTTTGCTGTTGCCTTGGACATATCAAAAGCTTTTGATAGAGTCTGGCACAAAGCTTTGATTTTCAAACTACCCTCCTACGGTTTCTATCCTTCTCTCTGTAACTTCATCTTAAGTTTTCTTTCTGACCATTCTATTGCTGCTGTGGTAGACAGTCACTGTTCTTCTCCTAAATCTATTAACAGTGGTGTTCCTCAGGGTTCTGTCCTGTCACCCACTCTCTTATTATTCATTAATGATCTAAACGAAAATTTTTGTCCTATCCACTTCTACACTGATGATACCACCCTGGACTTTTCCACGTCTTTTCATAGACGTCCAACCCTTCAGGAGGTAAACATATCATGCAGGGAAGCCACAGAACGCCTGACTTCTGATCTTTCTAAAATTTCTGATTGGGGCAGAGCAAACTTGGTATTGTTCAATGCCTCAAAAACTCAATTCCTCCATCTATCAACTCAACACAACCTTCCAGACAACTATCCCCTCTTCTTCAATGACATTCAACTGTCCCCCTCTTCTACACTGAACATCCTCGGTCTGTCCTTTACTTATAATCTGAACTGGAAACTTCACATCTCATCTCTAGCTAAAACAGCTTCTATGAAGTTAGGTGTTCTGAGACGTCTCCGCCAGTTTTTCTCACCCACCCAGCTGCTAACTCTGTACAAGGGCCTTATCCGTCCATGTATGGAGTATGCTTCACATGTCTTGGGGGGGTTCCACTCATACTGCTCTTCTAGACAGGGTGAAATCAAAAGCTTTTCATCTCATCAACTCCTCTCCTCTAACTGACTGTCTTCAGCCTCTCTTTCACCACCGCAATGTTGCATATCTAGCTGTCTTCTACCGCTATTTTCATGCTAACTGCTCTTCTGATCTTGCTAACTGCATGCCTCCCCTCCTTCCGCGGCCTTCTCTCACCCCTATTCTGTCCACCTCTCTAATGCAAGAGTTAACCAGTATTCTCAATCATTCATCCCTTTCTCTGGTAAACTCTGGAACTCCCTGGCTGCTTCTGTATTTCCACCTTCCTATGACTTGAATTCCTTCAAGAGAGAGGTTTCAAGACACTTATTCATCAATTTTTGACCACTGCTTTGACCCTTTTATGGGACTGGCATTTCAGTGGGCATTTTTTTAATTAGATTTTTGTTGCCCTTGGCCAGTGTCCTTCCTACATAAAAATAAAAAGTTGATTGCATGTGTTGTTAATGAATATTGTAATATGTTGAAAGTGATACCAGTGTATAATGTTATTTTATGAGAAATTGAGACTGAGAACTTGTTCGCAGTTCTTATGGTCATGCTTATCTTGTCAATAAACATTAGAGAGAGAACTGCCTTTCCTTGACCCTACAATGATGGATGTCAGTGAAACAGATCAGCTGAGAGCTAATGAAGACCTGCTGGTGTGGCTACAGTAAAAACTCGATCCCACATGTAAGAATTTGACCCACAAGCAAGAAACGCTCCATGTGAGATCATGGCACGAGTGAGTCATGGGGACGCTGACATAAACCTGTAGGTTCATCTCTGAGGCCCCTGGGTCAGCTCTACCCTTGACGACAACCACTCCATTCTACCCACAGTACCTCATCACCATTTTGTAGAACCAATGTCCACTGAATTGAGTATAATAAGTGAAAGAAAATTACCCAAATTAAATGGTATTAAAGTAGTAATTTTAATTCCTCTTTCAGTGTCTCTATTTGACACAATTAAGTTGTTAGATATGTCTGATGCTGTAGAAATTAATGCCATAGATGGCCTTAGGGAAGGTGAGGAGGAGCAAGTGGACAAGGGTCAAGATAATAATGATGAAGTTTGTGTCAGGGAACGAGTGCTGACCAATAAAGGAAGGAAATTTCAAGTCTGCAACCAAAGGAAGAGCAGAGTCCTGTAAACACATGGAGCATTGTTACTGGCAAAATTAGGAAAGCGCTAAAAATTGTAATTATCCCCTTTGAATTAGAGCCCATGACAAGTGAAAAAGTAGAGGCATTTCATCAATATTGTGTGGAATATACAAAACTGGTGGAGCTAGAACCAGAAAGGTCAGAGGAACTAAATGAGGTGCTGGAACTCAACTAACAAGTTCACCATGAAATATTAGAAAGTCTAGAATGTAAAAGAAAAGAGTTAAAGGGTGGCAAAGAATCAATTTTTTCTAGTAAATGGGCTAGATATTCTAGGGTCTCATCTATTTCATGTTTCATCAGCACAAAGAAAACACGAAGCAGCAGCAGAGGTAGCTAGACTTAGAAAGGAAATGGAATATCATGATAGTTTAGCAGAGGCAGAAGCTATGTTTGCTAGAAACCAGGCAATGTTATCAAAGAAAAAGAAAGATATTTAGCAGCTTTTAGTGCAGAACATAATGCTTTTTAATTTAGGGGAAGAAGTGAAAATGCTTCTGGATGATGATGAAAGTGTAGGAAAGCAAAGTTATCTTCAACAATACATAAAGTCACAAAATTAAATGAAAGCACAGGCAATTGCAAATCAACAAAGTGACAATGCCATGCCTCACAAATATGTTACCTTCTATGACCTAAAGGAACCTATCTCCTGCAATAGAGATCATGAATTGATAACAAATGAATTAGACAAATAGTGAACCTCAAACAATGAATCTCAACCCTACAGCTCAAAGTTTTGTACCATGTTCTCTTAGATACATTCATAATGTCAATGTGCCTAATGATAATGTCAGACAGATTTGTCAAGCTTCTTCCCATCCCGCAGGAAATTTTGCAGTTAATGTACTTTATCTTAAGTAGAGACTCCCTCCAATAGAATCTAACATTTTTTGTGGAGAACCTATGGAGTTTCCAATTTGGATGAAAACTTTGAAACTTATGTAGAATCTAGAACTTTTAATTGTGCTGAGAGACTTGCCTACTTAAACAAATATGCAAGCGATGAGGCAAAGAATGCTATTAATATGTTAATGTACCTTAATTCTGATGCTGACTATACACAGACAATAAATATACTTTAGGAAGGATTTGGAAATAAAAGTATCATAGCTGATGCTTACATGAGAAAGTTAATGAATTGGCCCCCAATCTCTCAGCATAATGGTCCAGCCTTAACAGCATCTTTGGATTTTTTGTGGTGCTATTAATATGTTAATGTACCGTAATTCTGATGCTGACTATACACAGGCAAAGAATATTCTTTGGGAGGGATTTGAAAATAAAAGTATCATAGCTGATGCTTACATG
Organism: Scylla paramamosain; assembly: GCF_035594125.1. NCBI lineage: Eukaryota > Metazoa > Arthropoda > Malacostraca > Decapoda > Portunidae > Scylla > Scylla paramamosain. The sequence continues at coordinate 21,358,740 of NC_087152.1, read as the reverse complement.
AGAAAGTTAATGAATTAGCCACCAATCTCTCAGCATAACAGTCCAGCCTTAACAGCATCTTTGGATTTTTTGTGGTGCTTTCAAGCTGCAATAAAGCACGCTGCTCACTTGTCATTTCTGAACGATCCTAGAGAGCAGAGAAAGGTGCTAACAAAACTCCCTTATCATATAGTTCATGAATGAAGAAGACAAATGGTGAAGTGTCTCAATATTTACAGTAACAGCAGCACTCTCAGTAGTAGTGAAGAGCACCACCCATCCTTTGAAATGTTATGTAAATTTATCTAGCAGGAAGCAAAAGAGGCAATCAATCCCTTTGTTTCCAGGGATGCAGTAAATAGGGAAGTAAGTGAATGGAATAGTACTGAAACATAAGTATTCAAATGGAAAGCAAGGGAACCAAACATCATGACAAAGAATAGAGGGAGTAGAACTTTCATGGATAAAATCAATTAAGGAAAAACCAATGTTCATTCCAAAGTAAAGTAAATGTACAAGTCAACAAATAATTTCCCAAGAAGCAGGAAAGGAAGGGACAGTTCTATCACTACTGTACAAAGGATCATGACTTAAATGATTGCAAGGAATTTGCTAGACTTCATGGTAATACCAGGTATACATTTGCTAGAGAAAAATGGTTATGCACAGGGTGTTTAAAAGTGGGTCACAAAAGGAAAGACTGTAGAAGAAGGAAGGTGTGTAAATTATGTCAGAGATACCATCCCACAGCTCTTCATAATGATGACATGATGAGAACTGAGAGCCAAGGGTAGCCAGAACAAGCAACTCAGTTTAAAAGTGATAACAAGTTTACAACTGTAGTAACAAACAGTCAAAGTGGCAGAATCAGTGACACATGACATTCACACCATGATAGTTTCTGTATGGTTATATCATGTTAATAATGAAGATAATAAAATTTTAGTGTATGTCCTACTGGATGAGTAGTCTAATATTTCATTCATCAAGGAAAGTGCTCTGGATAAATTGGGAGTTAGAGGCACAACAGTGTTACTTAATATTCACACAATAAGTGGAAAACAAATAACTTATTCTATCAAAGTTCATGGACTTATGGCTGATTTCTTAAACAGTGTAAACCTAGGATATCATATTGTTAGTTAGCTAGACACATACAAATGGATTTCATAAATGCATCTGATGCAATTCTGCATATGGCTAGTATCTCACATTATTGGAACATTAGTGTGTTGACCTACCACACAACCACATCAGCAGAAGGATGGGCATTATGAGTTACACTTTCCTCTTAAAAATGATAATGCCAAGCTTCCAAACAACAAACTGTTAGCAGAGAAGAGACTCAAGCTAAACTTGAGAAGCATAATTAAACACAAAAGTGATTACAAAATTTTTATGGATGATATGCTTACCAAAGGTTATGTAGAGGTTGTACCAGCAAAGAATTTAGTTAGAAATGATGGTAAGGTCTGATACATTCCACATCATGGAGTCTATCATCCAAGAAGCCAAATAAGTTGAGAGTTGTATTTGACTATAGAGCAAATTACAGGAATCATTCACTAAACAGTCATCTGTTTTAAGGTCCAGACCTTACCAACAAACTTCTTGGAGTGTTATGTAGGTTTAGGCTAGAAAGCAATGCACTTGTTTGTGGTATAGAAGCAATGTGCCATTAAGTGAAGGTCAGCCCAGAACACAGATACATGTTAAGATTCCTTTGGTAGAAGAATGGTGACCTTGATGATGAGATAGCCAAATACAGAATGACAGCTCACTTGTTTGGGTCTACACCATCTCCAAGTGTAACTAATTTTGCACTTAAGAAAGTTGCAGATGACTATGGGTGTGGATATGATGCACCCAAGTTTGTAATAAGTAACTTTTATGTTGGTGATGTTTGAAGTCAGTAGTTACATTGACTGAAGATGTCATTCTTATTCAGCAAAGCAAAGAATTATGATTATGTAACAAGGAAGGGTTTAACCTTTATAAGTTCTTGTCAAACAACAAAGATGTATTAGCTGTAACTTCTCATGACAGAGCAGATAGAGCTAAAAGTTTGGATTTTAGTAAGAATGAAGACACACTGCTCATAGAAAGAACTCTGGGAGTTGAGTGGTGCATAGAATCTGACAGATTTCAATTTAGAGTAAAATTGAAAGACAAGCCACTCACTAGGAGAGACATTCTGTCAATATTGAGTTGAGCTCTATATATGATTCATTAGGTCTAGTGTTACCTCTCATACTTAAGGAAAAACGAATTTTACAAGATATGCATAAGAATGTAGTTAATTGGGATGATGAGAAACCAAATTATGTCAAACCTAAATAGATAAAATGGAGAGATGACCTGCACAAATTAGATAATTTAAAAGTACCTAGATGTTACAAACCTGATGACTTTGAAGAAGTAGAAGAGATTGAACTCCATCACTTTTCAGATGCTTGCTAATAAAGATATGGCTGATGCTCATATGCTAGATTAATTAGCAAGACTGGCCAAATTCATTGTGTATTAGCAATGGCAAAGTCACATGTCACACCTCTAAAAACCATGACAGTTCCCAAACTAGAACTAGCAGCAGCAGTGGTGTCAGTTAGAATCCATAAACTCCTAAAGAGAGAACTTGAGTACATTAACAGTGAAGAAATATTTTGGACAGACAGCAAAGTAGTCCTTGGTTACATTGCAAATGAATCAAAGAGATTCCAAGTATATGTTGCACATAAAGTAGAAACAATTAAACTTTACACTTTACCAGATCAGTGGAAATTTGGAGAGACACAGAATAACCCAGCAGATCACGCATCTAGAGGCATGACAGCAAATGAACTTTGTAATAGTAAGACCTGATGGAATGGCCCAGAATTCCTTTGGCAATATATTGAAATGGATAACTATCCTCAGTACAAAGTCATAAATGAAAATGACCCTGAAGTGAAGAAAGTTGTATGCCATGCTGTAGGTAGGTACATATATCCTAGAAAGACTTGAGTATTTTTCTGATTGGTTTAAAGCAAAGAGGGCAGTTGCTGTGTGTCTTAAGCTCCTGAACAGCTTCAAAGGAAAAGATGATGGCAGTACTAAAGTAAAGGGAGACAAATATGTGCCAGTAAATGTAGCAGAAGTGTCAGAAGTTAAAAATGAAATTACAAGACAACTGCAAGCAAAGGCATTCGAAAAGGAGATAAATGTATTGAAATCAACTGCTAACCATAATTCTTTAATTAAAGGGGACAATGGCAAAGGAGCAAGAGTGATAGAAAAGACCAGTTCCCTTTATAAGTTGGATCCCTTCATTGATAAGGATGGTATCATGTAGGTAGGAGGAAGATTAAAGCTTTCTAATCTGGAAAATAAATCTAAACATTCAGTCATCCTTCCCAAAATGTCACATATAACCAACCTGGTAACATGCCACCACCTTAAGAGAACAAATTATTTAGGGAGGGCCGTAACTTTAAATGACATCAGGTCATGTAGATACTGGATAACTAGAGGATTATACCTACTGTCAAGGCATATTTCAGGGTGCATTACTTGTTATAAAGTTAGAAGTATGACAGACTAGAACAAGCATCTCCATTTACATACTCAGCAGTAAATTTCTTTGGCCCATTCTATGTCAAAGAGGGCTGTAAAGAGCTTAAGAGATATGGAGTGCTCTTTACTTGTATGGCATGTAGAGCTGTGCACATAGAAAGAGCCAACAGCATGGATACAAGTTCCTTCCTAGGTGCATATTATTGCTTTTTAGGATGAAGAGGGCCTATAATACAGTTGAGATGCAACCAAGGAACTAACTTTGTAGAAGCCAAATTGGAGTATGAAAATGCATGAAAGAAATAATGATAAAGTCAGACAAGAACTCATGAAAGACTAGTGTGACTGGATGGTATTTAACATGAATGCACCCAATGCCAATCATATGGGAGGTGTTTGGGAAAGGCAGATATGCACAGTGAGAAATGTGCTCTCTGTGTTACTTAATCACCATGGTACCCAGTTAGATGACCAAGATCTGAGAACCTTCTTAGTAGAAGCTGAAAATATAGTTAATGGTTGTCCTCTAATTATGGACCATCTTAACTCCCAAGATAGTCCTACACCACTGACACCCAATAATTTGTTAACTATGGAAACAGTACTGCCTCTTCCAAGACTCTTTGTTGAGAATTACCTATATCATAAAGAGATGGCGCAGAGCACAATACCTGGTCAGTTGTTCTGGTCTAAGTGGAGGAAGGAGTATGTGCAATCTCTACAACTTAGAAATAAGTGGACAACACCAAAGAGGAATCTCAGTGCGAATGACATAGTTATTATAAAGGATCAGAATGTAGCAAGGAACCAGTGGAAACTGGGAAGAATAACAGAAGTATATCCTGATCATGATGGCCTAGTAAGAAAGGTTAAGGTCCTGGTGTCAGACTAATCTTGATAACCAAGGAAAATCCACAAAGGCCAACAGGACCATCACAGAGCCCAATACATAGTCTAGTATTGCTGTTAGAAGGTGATGCATAATGTAGACTGGAGCATCCCCACTAGGGAACCATTGTAACAAAATACTTATGTGCTAATATTTGTTTTAAGGTACATAACTAATGTTAATTCAAGGTAAATTGTTACACAATTTAGGGGAGCCATGTTACTGTACATAAAGTGTATGTGTCTCACATTATTAGTCCTCTGTAATCATAAGTGAAATGTTCAATAGTTTCCTACTTGCATGAAAACACATGTGATATATGTAAGTATCAGTACTCAGTTCCATATAAAGCCCCAAGCTGATGCTAACTTGTTAGTAGAGTATGGTTAACATGCTGATTGCCTGCAAGCGTCACTCATGGTCAAGTCGTGCTCAGACAAAGACTGGCAGGAAAGTTACCGAGGTAAATATCTTAATTTTGCAGTAAAAACTGAATATCATAGTGCCAAGTTGATTGCATGCATTGTTTATGAATACTGTAATATGTTAAAAGTGTTTGATACCAATGTATAATGTTATTTAGACCAAGAACTTGTTCACAGTTCTTATGATCATGCCTACCTCATCAATAAACGTCAAAGAGAGAACTGCTCTGACCCAATGATGATGGGTGTGATCAGTAAAACAGATCACCTGAGAGCTAACGAAGACCTGCTATTGCAGCTACAAACTTATTTTCTTTTTATTATTATTATGGATATCATTATCATTATTATTATTTATGATTTATGTGTCTTATGCATTCAAGATGCTTCTTGTCCCCCTTATGTTTTGGCAGGATGACTGTGTGGCATCCTCCCATGCACCTTGTTCCTTGTCAGTGAGTCATAGTCAGTGCCCTGGGCCAGCCAGTCATGCTCTGTATCATGGATTCTGTTAATAAACTGGAGCTGCTCTATGCAGTGTTTACTATTTTGTCAGCACCTGGATAATCTTTCAGTGATTTATTGTGCCTGCTAGCACATACTAGACTTTTTGTATTGGAAGGAAAGGAATCTCAGAGTAGAAAAATTAGATGTAGGAAACTGTACTGTGAGCAAAGAGATTTTTGTAGGTGAGCGTGGAATGTGTGAAATGTTTGTGATGGTCATGGTGTATATGACAATTGAGGGTGAAAAGAGCATCAAGAAAGAATAACAGGAAGTGCAGTATTTTGAGGAAGATTGTAAGAGAGTATGCTGGAGAGAGAGTGATGATTATGGGAGGCATGAATACACTTGTAAGTATTTTAGGTAAGCAAGTGAATAAAAATGAAGAGATGCTTGATGAATTTGTGAATGAGATAGACATTGAAAATCTAAATGAGACCCTGGTAGAAGGACAAGTGACTTGATGTGCTAGAAACCAGCAAGAGTCTGTAATTGATTGGCAAGGATGTATATTGTCACCAGCCCTATTTAGTTTGTGTAGATAGACAGAATGAATGCAGGAGTAAGTGTTGGAAATTACTAGATATGTGTGCTCTTTTATGCAGATGATTAAGTGGTTATAAGTGAACTGGCAGATAGGTTTCAAAATTTGTTAGATGCTGTAGATGGATACAAGATTTTGGAATCAGATTAAACAGTGAGAAAAGCAAGTTAATGATAGTGAATAGATCAGAAGATGAGAGAAATTCAATGTGAAGACTGGGAATGAATGAATTACAGCAGACAAAAGAATACAATTATCTAGGGATGTGGTTGAGTCTGAATGGTTGTGTAAAGGTAAAAAAAAAAAAAAAGTGAACCAATGGGTGAGTTGACCAGGAAGTGCAGCAATGATTAGGAGATATGATGTGCTGCGATAAGTTTGGAAGAGCATGGCTGTTATGAGCATAGTGAATAGTATGGTAGTGACTGCGTGTAATAAGAATGAATTAGATAAATTAGAAGCAGGACAAAATAGACTAGTAAAAATGGCACTAAATGCATCAAGTTATGCAGTGATAGAAGTTTTGAGAAAATATATGGCATGGAACACTTTTAGAGAAAGACAAGTGAAAGCAATCCTGAGGTACAAAGCTAGATTAGAGTGGATGAATGATGCAAGATTAGTAAGAAAGATGTTTCTGTGAAATGTTAGGAGTAGCAGGTGGGGAAGAAGTGTTTTAAGATGGTAGTGAAGCGTGGCATGGAAACTTGTTGGACTTTTCATTTGAGGGGAGAAATATGTAACGTGACTAGAATATGATTGTCAGAAAAGGAAAGGATTTAGAATGGGATGAAAGAAAATGGAAAAGTGAGATAGATAAAATAGCAAAATGGGTGGGACTAATTGAATGGAAGAATAAGATGCATCAAAAGAGTACTTGTAATGGTATAGAAAGAAAGAGGTCCCAATGTATGAAAAGTGGTATAAGGAAAGCCTGGATGGTGATCTCTTCCCAGTGAGAGCACAGTGTTTGCATGTGAATGCAATGAATTACAAATGGTCTTCGTTCCTGGTCTTCTTACCTGTTAGGCTTCCTGACTGCTACCATCATCGGCAAAGGCAGGGAAGCTGCACTCCACTGGTGTGCCACCTTTGGTGAAAAAAAAATTCATAAAAAACTAATAACAATACCACAAGCTGGATATAGGGCATCATAAACAGCATATTATTAGTGTAGTTCTTCCCCAAGAAAATCTGAGTGAGTTCTTTTAAAATGTACTAAGATTAAAGATGGAAACAAAAGATTGAGGTAGAGCATCCCATACCATAACATGTCTGTACTGAAAAACCTTTTCCTATGCTCTGACTGCATGGGTTCTTGTATGAACAATTTTATATTGATGTCCTTTTGCACCTGCATGCAGCGGTCTGACAAAAATGTCACTTGGCTCTATTGTACAGCTATTATAAAAAAAAAAAAAATATATATATATATATATATATATATATATATATATATATATATATATATATATATATATATATATATATATATATATATATATATATATATATATATATATATATATATATATATATATATATATATATATATATATATATATATATATATTTATTTATTTATTTTTTTTTATGTAGGAAGGATACTGGCCAAGGGCAACAAAAATCTAATAAAAAAAATGCCCACTGAAATGCCAGTCCCATAAAAGGGTCAAAGCAGTGGTCAAAAATTGATGAATAAGTGTCTTGAAACCTCCCTCTTGAAGGAATTCAAGTCATAGGAAGATGGATATACAGAAGCAGGCAGGGAGTTCCAGAGTTTACCAGAGAAAGGGATGAATGATTGAGAATACTGGTTAACTCTTGCATTAGAGAGGTGGACAGAATAGGGGCGAGAGAAAGAAGAAAGTCTTGTGCAGCGAGGCCGCGGAAGGAGGGGAGGCATGCAGTTAGCAAGATCAGAAGAGCAGTTAGCATGAAAATAGCGGTAGAAGACAGCTAGATATGCAACATTGCGGCGGTGAGAGAGAGGCTGAAGACAGTCAGTTAGAGGAGAGGAGTTGATGAGACGAAAAGCTTTTGATTCCACCCTGTCTAGAAGAGCAGTATGAGTGAAACCCCCCAGACATGTGAAGCATACTCCATACATGGACGGATAAGGCCCTAGTACAGAGTTAGCAGCTGGGGGGGGTGAGAAAAACTGGCGGACATGTCTCAGAACACCTAACTTCATAGAAGCTGTTTTAGCTAGAGATGAGATGTGAAGTTTCCAGTTCAGATTATAAGTAAAGGCCAGACCGAGGATGTTCAGTGTAGAAGAGGGGGACAGTTGAGTGTCATTGAAGAAGAGGGGATAGTTGTCTGGAAGATTATATATATATATACAGTAAAATCCCTCTTATCCAGCATTCAAGTATCCGGCAGCTTCAAGTATCCGGCACATTTTTCCCCGAGCCGAGCCTTAAAATCAATAAAAAATCAATGTGTACTCATAAAATCGATTAAAATTCCCGCGCGAGGCATACTTTGTCCCCTCGCCACCAGAGTGCACTGCTTTGCGCCACCTGCGGTCCACTGCACTGTGTTTACTCAGTGACTCAGTCCCACGTGTGCACTGTTTATCGCCTGACGCCTTCATCATGTCTAAAGTTGTAGAAAAGAGGAAGCGTGTTGTGCTTACACTTAAGCAGCTGATCAGATCAGCTGCTGATTAAGATTAGCTGATCTTTGTTATGGTAAGATGAGTGAGTGTAGGGTGGTGATTGTGGACATAATTTCACTTCTATTCAAGTATCCAGCAATATTCAAGTATCCGGCATGTCGGTGGTCCCGTTGATGCCGGATAAGAGGGATTTTACTTCGGCAAATCACTTGTCTGCTAGATGGTGCCGTTCACATGAGATACACTACACTTCGCCACACAGTCAGTTACTACGCAGACACCACACAAGTCGGACGTCGGTCCCGCCTCCTGTTCTGTTGTTACGACTTCTGTTATCGAGGAGTGATAGGAATATTACAGTTTTCTTGTTTGGATTGTGTATTATGATTTCCATTACCTGTTATGAGGGTGGAATATTGTCTTTAGTTATCCGTTACCTGATTATAGGGCGGAGTATTGCCTATGGATATCCGTTACCTGATAAGGGCGGAGTGTTGCCTACTTGAATCCGTTACCTGATTTAAGGGCGGATTATGGACTATAAATATCCGTTACCTTGTATAAGGGCGGATTATTGGTTATATGATATCCGTTACTTGGTATAAGGCGGATTATTGGCAAATATTTTATGCTATATATATATAACAATATTTGGGCACTCTCGTGAGCCGACATAGGTGCGAGATGGTTCCATCTTGTTACCCATTATTGGGGCAAGAGGAATATTGCCTTATTTACAAGCCTGGGGGCATTTGACTTCCCAGATTATTATAAGGAAGGAGTTTTTGATTTAAAGTTACCCTGTGTGTGAGGTTAAGGCACCCATGGGGTTATAAAAGGAACTGCTGTTAAAAGGGGTGGCATCTTGTTAACATTAGCCGCCATGTCTAGGACGCCTTCTGATGCTTGCCCCAGTCCTGAGAGATTCAGAACTACCAGCATGCCACGCACCTCAGCTAAGGTAAAGGAACTACACAAGGGGAGTAAACATAAAGAAAGATCCAGATCTAAGAGCCGTTCTACTCGTCATGAGAGGTTAAGTTACTCTCGGTCACCTTCCCCTTCTCCAAAATACGCTGGTGAAGACAGCAATGCATCTTCTTTGGGCATGATTATGGATGCTTTGACTGAGTTGAGGAAAGACATGGACAAGCTTAAGAAGGAAAATGGGGCTGTGAAGTCAAAAGCAGTTCATAACAATGCTCCCCTGTAGGTGTCAAATAATACTTTGATGCCTGATTCTCAGGAATCACAGGCAGGATTTTCTGGATTTAGAACTCCACTGAGGGAGGACAGTGATGAGGAAGAGGAAATCCAGAGGGATGTTCCTCATGATAGTATATTGTTACAAGGTGCTAAGAATTATGGACCCATGGAAACTGTCTCAAAAGAACTTGACAAGGAAATTGCTGCAATGGTGAACCACCTGTTTATTAATGGCATGCGGCAGGAAGATTACAAAGCCATTGTAGAGGATGAGGTGACATTTAAACCAAATAACTGCCATGCATTAACTCAAATGGATTGCAACCCACAGGTCCTGGACACACTGCCTGCAGAGGCAAAGAAGGTAGACTTCCGCTTAAGGGAAGTGGGAAAAAAGATATTACCAAGGCAGCTACTATTGTTGTAAAATCGCTTACTGTGCTAGACAAGGTGGCACATGATGAAGAGTACCAAATTATTGCAAATGAGGTGGCCATGCTCAATGGTGCATTAGCATTATTGGGTAATGCCCACTACAGAAATAACTTGAACAGGCAACATATCATAAAGAGGGACATTAATCCCAAATATTCTCATTTGTGTGCTGACAAGGCTCCCATGATGGGTCTATTGTTTGGGGATGACCTGTCACAAGCCAACAGAAATATTGAGGAGGCAGAAAGGCTGAAAACCAAATTCACTTTTAAGAAGCCTACATCTTGGACTGCATGCAGTGGCAGATTTGGTGGAGGTAAACAATGTAACTTTTTTGCCAAGGCCTCCTCCTGTGGATTCCCATCCAGATATCAGCCGTATGGTTTTCGCAGGATGCCCTCCAGTGGTGAACACAGGCGCTCCTACCCTGCTCAAGCTTGGACAACAAAAAACGTGAGAGGCCGGGGTCAACATATCCCCCGGCATTAACCCAGGTGAAAGAACAATTTGAGGCTGGGCAACTTCCCAAGTTTATCAATAAATGGCGTGTGATTACAAGTGACCTGTTCATTTTGGATATGGTGGAACATTGTCATCTGAATATAGATGAAGCTAATATCGGATATTTATTTAGAGAGGATATACAGTATGACTTTAGTGAGGAAGATAAACTGATTATGCATTAGGAGGTAAAAAAATTGTTAGAGATAAAGGCCATCATAGAGACACATGGACAGGATCAACAAATACTTTCACCAGTTTTTCTGAGGAAGAATAAGACGGGGGATTATAGGATGGTGTTAAATCTTGAAAACTGAACAGGCATGTAGAATATACTCATTTTAAAATGGAAAATTTTGAACAAGTATTACAGTTGCTTAGTCAAGGAGATTATATGGCTTCTATAGACCTTAAGAAAGCCTATTATTCAGTAAAAATTGCAGAGGAACAACAAAAATATCTGTGTTTTAGATGGTTGGATAAGATTTACCAGTTCACATGTCTACCTAACGGGTTTTCGGATGGTCCTCGTCTATTTACAAAACTTCTGAAGCCAGTTTTCTCTACACTTAGGCATAAAAGCCACAACATCACTAGTTATATTGATGATACGCTTCTGTATAGTAGCTCTTTGCCGAGATGTTTTGATTGCATGAATGACAACATTCAGTTGTTGCAGAGTGTAGGTTTCTGCATAAATGTGGAGAAATCTGTTTTAAGTCCCACTACGCGTATTGAGTATTTAGGTAACGTAATAGATTTGGTGGCCATGACAGTTACCTTGCCGGCGCGTAGGAGGGATGAGATTATACAGCATTGCTCTCTTTTAGTCAATAGACAAAGAAAAAATTAGAATTGTGGCAAGAGTGATTGGCCTGCTGGTGGCAGCAATCCCAGCTGTAGAGATGGGGAAGATGCACTATAGGAGGATGGAAAGAGCAAAGATCAAGGCTTTGGAAGAGGCATGTGGAGACTTTAATAGATGGATAAACATTACAGAGGAGATTAGAACAGATTTAAACTGGTGGATTAAGGAATTGGAGAATCAAAACAGGAAAATATTCAGAAATGCACCAGATACTGAGTTGTTCACAGATGCTTAAAATCTAGGATGGGCAGGTTGCCAAAATAGCATCACTACCAATGGCAGATGGTCCCCTGAAAGGTGCATTCGCACATTAATGCGTGAATTATTGGCTATGTTATTCTCATTGAGATCTTTTACACATCTCCTTAGAGGTTTACACGTCAGGGTGTTATGTGATAACACCACAGCGATTAATTACGTGAATGAGATGGGAGGTGTTAAGTCAATAGTTTGTGATGACATTAGTAGGAACATCTGGGAATGGTGTCTTAGTAATGGGGTATGGCTGACAGCTTCCCACATACCAGGCAAATGTAACGTCATGGCCGACGAGGCATCACGTTACTTTAATGACGGACATGAGTGGCAACTGAATGAGATGATATTTAAGGAATTGTGTTCTATATTTGGGAATCCTTGTATAGACCTATTCGCTTCACGTTTGAACAAACAAATGACTCCATTCTGTGCATGGACACCAGATCCAGAGGCTGCATATATTGATGCAGTTACAATTCCGTGGGCTAAATTTAAATTGGTTTATCTCTTTCCTCCCTTCTCTCTGATCTCTAGATGTCTGCTGAAGTTAAGGGAGGAAAGGACCAGAGGATGGATCATAGTGCCACTTTGGCCATCACACCGTGGATGGGGGTGCTCCTTCGGATGCTATTAGACGACCCTCGGGTCATACAGAGAAGGAAAAATGTGCTAATGCATCCATCAACTGCTGAGGAACACCCAATAATGAAACACACAAATTTGATGGCTTGTCAGTTGTCCGGAAACAACTTGGAGAACGTGGCATATCTAAAGAAGGTACGGAAATCATTATGGCCTCTTGGAAACCAGCAACAGGTACACAATACAACACTCACATCAAGAGGTGGACACTCTTTTGTAGTAGAGGGAACATTAATCCCATTGCACCATCTATAGCAGATATATTAAACTTTCTGTCTCGTAACTTTCAAAGGAATAAGGGTTATGAAAGCATTAACACGGCGAGAGGGACTCTATCTGCAATAGGAATTATGGTGGAAGGCTGCAGAGCGGGCAATCACCCACTTGTCAACAGATTTCTGCGGGGAGTCTTCAACTTACGCCCTTCTACACCCAGGTACGCAACGACCTGGGATGTGAAACTTGTATTACAAAAGATAAGACTCATGGAACCACTACACAGCCTAACACTGAAAGACTTATCGCTAAAAATGGTGATGCTGATGGCAATGACACAAGCAGCCAGGATCCAAACTTTGCACTTATTGTTGGTGAATATGGCATTTGGAGAAGAATCTGTTTCAGTTTTGTTAGGAGGTAACATCAAGCAATGCAGGCCAAAATTTAATGTTCGTACTATTGTATTTAAAGCTTATCCTCAGGATTACAGATTGTGTGTAGTTAAGGCTATGAAAGAATATATAGAAAGAACTGAGAGGCTAAGGACAGAATCTGGAAATGCAGATGGGAGACTACTCATAAGTTATATAAAACCCCATAGGGGTGTTTCTAAGGACATGGTGGCAAGGTGGCTTAAGACCATGTTATGTAAGTGTGGGATTGATACCAAGAGGTACACAGCAGGTAGTATTAGACCTGTGTCAGTGTCTAAGGCCAAGGCACTGGATGTGCCTATTGCCACCATCATGGCAAAAGCTGGTTGGACGCAGGAAGCCACATTTGCTAAATATTATAATAAGGATATACAAGGGGAAATAGACCCTTTTTCAAGAAGCAGTGCCAGGCTCAGTATAATGTAAGGTTTGAAATGTTATCAGCAGTAAAAATCATGTTCTATTTTCATAAATGACAATGGGGTTTTTGTAATAGGAACTTTTATTTACACCTATTTACAAAATGTGAAATTTGACAGAACCCTTTACATACAACACCCACATGACTTTAAAATCTCATGTGAACGGCACCATCTAGCAGACAAGTGATTTGCCGAAGTAAAATTACAGAAGTACATGAGACTTACCATAGGTTAGTTGAAATGTGCTTCGGATTTTGCGAGGCACATCATGTCTGCTAGATGGTAGAGTTCACATGCCCTCCACTCCCTCCCTTTGTTAATTGATGATTCTTGGTTTACACAACAAAAATTCAAGGACTGGAAGGGTTGGGAGATAATATTTCATGTGGGTAGTTGTATCTTTAAAGACTGACTGTGTGGCGAAGTGTAGTGTATCTCATGTGAACTCTACCATCTAGCAGACGTGATGTGCCTCGCAAAATCCGAAGCACATTTCAACTAACCTACGGTAAGTCTCATGTACTTCTGTAATTTTACTGTATATATATATATATATATATATATATATATATATATATATATATATATATATATATATATATATATATATATATATATATATATATATATATATATATATATGTATGTATATTTATAAGATCATTGCAAACCAATCTACCATGAAAAAAAGATTAAAATATTTCAGTCTCTCTGTGTACTCCATGTCTTCCAAACCCTCAACTTTTTTAGTCCATTGTTGTTGTACTGATTCCAAAGCATATAGGTCTCCTATATATTCTGTATTCTATAGGCATGATGTATAATCTAATATAGGTCAAACATGAGAAACAAAATTGGACTACAATTGATTGTAGATTTGAGTAAATTATTAGCAAGTCAACCTGCCTTGTTAACAATATTTGTAATGTGATGATGAAACTTTAATAAAGTGTCTACTGTGACTGCGAGATCAGTGGCTGTAATTTGCATTGGGATAAGTATGTTATGTATATAATACATACTATTATTTCCTAATAAATTTTCTTTATCCAAGTTTCCTTTGAAATCTTAACACCACTGTCTTAGAAATATTCATTTTCAAATCCCATGATGCTAAACAGTTAATGTCATCTTGACAGGAAACTACATCCTCTAAAGTACTCTTATGTGAACTTGTTCTTACCTCTAAATAGAGCTTTAAATCATCTGAAAATATTTTATATGATGATGCTATTCCATCCACCACAAAGTTAATATACATATACTAAAAATGACAGGGGACCCAGTACAGAGCCTTGGGTTACCCCACTGCATGAGCACTTCCCTGCAAGTACCGATCTGGTTATCTACTGTTAATGACTTTCCTGTGTGTTAAAAAGTTCCTAATCCACTCTAGCAATTTCTCTCATAACCCAGTCATATACAATTTATCAATCAGTATGTCATGGCATACCAAATGAAAATTTTAGTGTAGTAAAAAGTATCAAATCAACATAAAAAAAAAAAAAATCATCAACCCATCTACTTATATCATTATAAGTTAGCAATAATTTGTCTTCTGTATATCTTCCTGGCTTGAAACCAAAGTGAGATGAGTTTAATAAATCATTATCAATAGATTCATAGTCTTAAATAGAATTTGTTCAGGTGACTTAACACAAACTGAAATGAGTGACACAAGCCTGTTACACCAAAAGATCATATTTGAAACTTTTGAAAATAGGTACAACAAAGGATTATTTTCAGTGATGGAAGTGACCTTGTATCAAGTGAAGCCTGATAAATCAATGTGAGTGGATAAGCCAGTTTCTGTGCACATGAGGATGAATGCTATCAGGATTCATCGACTATGAGGGGTCGACAAAAAAAAAAAAAAAAAAAAAGCAACATCTATTAATTAAATCTGTAATCAGATGTAATTTGTCACATCTGCTGGGAAGCCACTCTGATGAGTCACACTGCAAACTGAGGGTGAGAACGTGGAACATGCGATATTGGAGTGTGAAATATGCCAGAGACAGGGATTAGATGATGCAAGCAGTGCTGCGGGAATTAGGAGAGATCAAAGTGGAGACGACAGCAGGAAGGGAATGGATGGTGTTGTTGCTGAAATCGTGTAGAAAAAAAAACAATGAATGTATGATTGAGGTCGTGAAAGATTTCTTGGACAAAATATGGCGTGCTAAAGGTGGGAACTAATGGTGTGAAAGATACTGTTTATCCTCTGTTTACCGTTTCCCTGATACAAAGGCCTAACTCAAGAGAAATCTCGAGCCATCTCTAGCATCAAGAAAAAAATTTAACTCAATGCAAAAGCTGAAAAGATAAAATAGATAAGAAAAAAAAAACAGGGAAAAGAGAAAAATATAGAAAGATAATAAAAAAAATAAAGAAACTCAAATAATAACAGTGCCGTTATAGAGGCAAGATTACTGCAGCGAGACGCTGTCACAAATCTCAGTCAGACCATGTTTTGAAGCCAGTGAGCGCAACGATACGCAAATTCGATCGACTTGTGCATCTTCTTTCATTGTTGTCGTTGAGCAAGGTGAAGGAATTAATTATATTACAGTATCAAGCTGTAGAAATAAACAGTGGACTTAACTTTTCATTGAATACGAGATGCCCGAACCTTTCTCTGAGGTGAGTAAATTAACATACAGATAAATGGAAGGGAAGCTGGGCATTTCAGGACAATTGTTAAGATGTAAGGAGAGGGATTCTTGATTATTTGCCACATTGGTACGTATTATGGGTTCATTATTTTTATTGTTCTGTTGCAAACTAGTCTTTATCCATTAAAAAAATAAGAACTTAGTTAACTGAATGTGACACTAATTCAGTAAGGCACTAGCAGAACAGTACCTTACTCAGAATCCCATGGGAAATTCCTTGAGACATTAGAATTAAGTGAGGCTCCTTACGAAGCTATTGTCAGTAATTGCATAGAGTCGTTTCCCCGGCCTTATTACTGGTGTCTGTTTTCTTCCATTCTTTTGCATATACCTTCAGATACACAAAAATCGTAAATGTAAGGTGGGGAAGTGCACCTGGTATCACCCCTTTCTCCCAACAGGCTTGGAGCCCTGTTGGGAATCTTTTTTTTTTTTTGTGAGGGGGGAGATGCGTAGAGCCAAGTTAGGGCAAATTTGGATATTCGTAAAAAGTCTAAGGATGAGATGCCATGTTTTGAAAAGTCGAGAAATTTCTAATAACCGAGGAGGGAATGGACTGGACCCCCCCCCTCAAGAACACCAACCTAACCACCCCCCTGGATCTTCCCTTAAGGTCACTAACCTAACCAACATTATCTAACCTAACCAGTAGGTACTGCAGCAGTTGCACGGCTGGCATCTGAAATGTCATATACTAAGAAGTGAGATACATTAACACTCACCAAGAGAGGAAATAGTGCCAAACTTCAAGGTTGTGAAGATAAAAGCTGCCATTTTGAAAGGTATAACAACAAACATAGATCACAATCTTGATAACTTTTCTTGATGGCGGCTGGAATCAAACTAGTATGATGGCACCATGACACCCTCCCTCACGGGGCAGTGAAGAATAATACCCCTGTGATGTCCCTTATATATCTCACAAATAAAATATGTCCCATAATAAGATGTTCATAATAAAATGCTTATTGTTCAATAGTTTTGATACAGTGAACAAGCTGAGCTTATGTATAGACAAAAAAACTTTTTATATATTTCACTCACATATGAACTATTTCCTGAGGTGTATAGGAAGTGTTTCAGAGCTCAGTGTGTGAAAGGAGCTGTACTGTGCACACAGTTTGTGAACTTGGGCTCTGGGAGGCACCTCTGTTTTCAGTGTGGATTTGTGAGTTAACTGCAGAAAGTTGCTGTCTAAAACTTTTACTGGTGTATACTATAGTAAGTATACTATATCATTGTGTCAGTGTTAAATGCAAAGTAAGGATCAATTGTAAACATTAACTGTGCCTCCTTCCCTCCAACCCAACAGTTAGCTAATGCTGAGTTAGATTAGTGTCCTTAAGGGGGATCCAAAGACCTATGTCAGTGACGTCAATGAGATAAGGTAAAGGATGGGAGTCAGGTTAAGCTAACCTGAGGCTCGGTCTGGTCAAATGCATCAGCATTCTCTCTCTCTCTCTCTCTCTCTCTCTCTCTCTCTCTCTCTCTCTCTCTCTCTCTCTCTCTCTCTCTCTCTCTCTCTCTCTCTCTCTCTCTCTCTCTCTCTCTCTCTCTCTCTCATCAAGACTCTTCCAGTGTTATGAATAACAGTTGCGCAATGCACACACACAAACTAACTAAACTTATGTATTCCCTGCTTGAGCTATTTAATTCCTTAAGGGTTGGATGTTTAGCGAAAACATAGAAAAGTGCAGAGTCATATTATCAGTGCAGGTGTGGATAGAATAATAAATTTGGCTTAGATCACTAATGAGTAATAGAATGAGAGTGTAATTGATGAGTAATAGAATGAAAGTGTAAGACAGGACAGAAACCTGAGAAGTACCATTGTTGATAAACTTAGAAATACAGTAAAATCCCTCTTATCCGGCATCAACGGGACCGCCGACATGCCGGATACTTGACAGTTGCCGGATACTTGAATAGAAGTGAAATTATGTCCTTCTGATCTTTTCAAGCTGAACCACTTGTATAACACTTTGTCCATCATTTCACCACGATGATACTGCAGTGTGTGACGATTTTCTGCTGCCTTTGGGGTGTCGGTGGCTTTCATGTAATCCCGCAACTTTTTCGTTTGGGATTTAATGTCATAAATAGTTGATGAGCCCACACCATATTCTGCCATTAGTTGCTGTCTGCTTTCACCTCTCTCTAATCGTTGACAAATGTCTACCTTCTGCTTAAGTGTAAGCACAACACGCTTCCTCTTTTCTACAACTTTAGGCATGATGAAGGCGTCAGGCGATAAACAGTGTACACGCGGGACTGAGTCACTGAGTAAACACAGTGCAGTGGGCCGCGGGTGGCATGAAGCAGTACGCTCTAGTGGCGAGGGGACAAAGTATGCCTTGCGCGGGAATTTTAATCGATTTTATGAGTACACATTGATTTTTTATTGATTTTAAGGCTCGGGGAAAAATGTGCTGGATACTTGAAGCTGCTGGATACTTGAGTGCCGGATGAGAGGGATTTTACTGTATAGTGACAATCTATCACAGGAACGATAGAATAGTCAGAAAGGAAACTTGAGATAAAGTTACAGAGAGGACAGAAGCCATAAGAGGGCAGTTTGGAAATTAAGGCTTCAGTCCAGACTTTTATCAAATGCTTTCAAGATGTCTACCTAAGGCAACAGTGAAATTTTTGTTAGGATTAGTTGCTAAAGGAGGATGACCAAGACTAAGTAAGGAAGGCCAGATGGTCACCAGTAGAATAACAATAGAATGCATACTGCCAATCAAATAATAGGTTTTGAAGTGATAGATTTTTAAGACCTCCTGTTGAGGATAGATTTAAAAAAAAATTTAGAAAGGCAGGAAATTAAAATGATGGTAGTTTGAAGGATTAGAGCAGTCAGTCTTTTTAGGAACAGGGTGAAGGAAGGAAAGTGGGAAAGAAATGTAAATGCTGGCAGACAGAGTTGGAAAAATTTGAGCAGACAGGGTGCATGCATAGAGGCATAGTTTTGGAGAATAATAGGAGGGAGGCATTAGGTCCATAAACATACCCCTACCCTTGTAAATTTTAAGCTTTTTTGGGTTGGTTATTAAAAATAAACCATTTGATATAATGATGATAGTATTAATAATTTTTATTATTATTATTATTATTATTATTATTATTATTATTATTATTATTATTGGTAGTAATATTAGTAGTAGTAGTAGAGTAGAAGTAGTAGTAGTAGTAGTAGTAGTAGTAGTAGTAGTAGTAGTAGTAGTACAGTGGTCCCTTTCCACCAGGAGCTGATGGAGCTAAGAGTGTGGATAATGAAGCCCAATTTTTTAAACGTTGGTGTTAGTAAAGCCCAACACCAAACCCCACATCATATTTCCTCTTACTAACTTTGCAAAAGCATTTTTAAACATGGTGAAGGAGACATGATGTGGTGTTTGGGTAACCCATGGAAGAAGGATAAGAGGAGAGGCCATGACATCACAGAAGTGAAGCCACTAAGCTCCAATCCTTTCTCGGAAGTTAACCCAAATTGTTGTTAAGCTACTGATAAGCTTGATGCTCACCCAGCTCAACATTTTCCCATAATACCAGCTTGTTTTGCCCTATGGCTGCACCAGGAGAAGTGACAATGGAGAGATGTCATTTTACCTGTAAAGTGTAGAGATTTTCATGGCCAATCATGAAATGAAATGGTAGAAAAATGGGTTAGATCATGAGTGTGCCAAAAGACATGGGAGATCATATGATGAGTTATTTCAAGAATTTCACTTGCAGTTCATCTTCTATGAGACCCACATGTAAGTAAATCATATCAAAGTAATGCAGAGTTCTATATGATTCATCAGAAGTGCAGTGAACACTTATTATTAACTATTAGAAGTGATAAATGATGTGATAAATCTTGGTGCATTTGTATGTTGTGAATCCTTTGATATAATATTAAATTTTTGATGGATAGTTATGACTTCACAAGCAAATAGTAATCAAATTAGTATAATATATAGTTCCTTATGGCTTCATAATTAATATTAACACATTGTAATTTCTCAAAACCTTGAAAAATTCAGCAAAAACACAGCATTGGAGTAAGGGTGTCTTGAGCCCTGGGCAGTGAGGCAATCGTGGGCCCCTCTGATTCCCTGACCAACTTTTTTTTTTTTTTCCTCCAAATGGAACATTTGAAAGCCTAATTATTTTGGCACCCTTTTTGCATGGGCCCATGGTGGCCTGCCCTAAAGGCATTCCAGGGCTGCCATAACCGTCCCGTAATCCGTCACTGCAAATAATATATCGCCCAATTTAACTTGACCTCACCCACCATATTGTAAGATTAGCAAATAGTTATTATGCATATTCTATAGGAATAAAAGCAGATGGATTTAATAGAATTTCATATTGAGGGGATGTCATGTTTAATTTTTTTTTTTCTCTCTTTTTTTTTTTATGTACAAGGCAACCTTACCAAAGACAGAAACAAAGCAATTAAAATAGGCTCACCGTTGCATGCATGCATATTGTGATGGTTGTCCAAGTATTGTGTCTCCCTTTGATATAAAGAAAATAGAGAAAATAATCTTTGCAGTATGTTATATGATATTGACACTCCATCTGTTCATCTAAAAGGCTGTCACCAAGAAGATCCCATGAGTTTTTTTTTTTTATTCTTTGCTTAACCTCTACAGTGTTTAGTACATATATATATGATTTAGTTTTTGAGCCATATTATGGCCTTTAGTTTTATTTGTATGTATAAGACATGTCGCTAACAGTAACAAAGAATATTTGACATCAGGAGTGAATGTTTTCATATAGATACCTATCTTTTGGGATTGAAGTTATTATAGACTGAATACTTCTGTAGGAACTGAGACATTTAAGGATTATTTTGTTTTTTTGATGCCTATGTCAACATGCATATCAAACATGCATGTCAAAGCAATAAAATTAAATTGAAAGCTCTGGTATTGGAGAGGGATAAAGATTTTCATTATAAATGTTGTGGAGTTGGCTACACAGGGCGGGCTGCTGTGTTTTGCCAAAAATCATCACATAAAAAAGTAAGTTAGTTTCTCCTAAGAAATTACTTCTCAAATCTATAATTAGTAAGGCATAAGAAATAGGAAATGAGACTTCAATGTAATTGGAAAGGAAAACTGGAAGTCTTAAAATTCATAGTATGTTCTATTCTTTGAAAACTGTGGGTGTAGTAACCATGGCCTTCAGATATGGAATGTTGCCAGATGCACATCCAACTATTTTCTTGAATGTACAATTCTTGTTTATTTATAGGTATTTGCAATGTAAAGTAGTTATTTATTACACACACTATAGGGTTTTGGAAAGTGTATGTAAAGATGAAAATAAAAGCTTTAAAAATATAAAAATAAACTTCCGCATCCCTAGTCTGATATCGTGAGCTATAAGAAATTGAGACCGAGAACTTGTTCGCAGTTCTTATGGTCATGCCTACCTCGTCAATAAATGTCAGAGAGAGAGAAATGCCTTTCCTCGACCATACAATGATGGGTGTGATCAGTAAAACAGATCACTTGAGAGCTAATGAAGACCTGCCAGTGTGGCTACAGTAAGAACTCAATCCCACAAGTAAGAAATTGGCTCCACATGATACCGTACCAAGAGTGAGTCATGGGACGAGGGGACGCTGACTTAAGCCTATAGGTTGACCTCTGAGGCCCTGGGTTTAGCTCTAACCTTGACGACAACCACTCCCTTCTACCCACAGTGCCTTGCCACTATTTATGGAATCTCTTTGCTTCATTTGTAATGTAACCAAGGACTACTTTGCTGTCTGTCCAAAATACTTCTTCCTCATTATTATACTCAAGTTCTCCCTTTAGGAGTTTATGGATTCTAACTGACACCACTGCTGCTGCTAATTCTAGTCTGGGAATTGTCATGTTTTTTAGAGGTGTGACATGTGACTTTGCAATTACTAATGCACAATGAACTCAGCCAGTCTTGCTAATTAATCTAATGTATGAGCACTGGCCATATCCCTCTTTTTTTTTTTTTATGTAGGAAGGATACTGGCCAAGGGCAACAAAAATCTAATAAAAAAAATGCCCACTGAAATGCCAGTCCCATAAAAGGGTCAAAGCAGTGGTCAAAAATTGGTGGATAAGTGTCTTGAAACCTCCCTCTTGAAGGAATTCAAGTCATAGGAAGGTGGAAATACAGAAGCAGGCAGGGAGTTCCAGAGTTTACCAGAGAAAGGGATGAATGATTGAGAATACTGGTTAACTCTTGCATTAGAGAGGTGGACAGAATAGGGGTGAGAGAAAGAAGAAAGTCTTGTGCAGCAAGGCCACGGAAGGAGGGGAGGCATGCAGTTAGCAAGATCAGAAGAGCAGTTAGCATGAAAATAGGGGTAGAAGACAGCTAGATATGCAACATTGCGGCAGTGAGAGAGAGGCTGAAGACAGTCAGTCAGAGGAGAGGAGTTGATGAGACGAAAAGCTTTTGATTCCACATCTGAAAAGTGATGGAGTTCAACCTTTCCTATTTCCCCAAAGACATCAGGTTTGTAACATTTAGGTACCTTTGGCTGGTCTAGTTTGTGCAGGTCATCTTTCCATTTTATCTAACCCAGGTCATGCATCTAGGGGCATGACTGATGAATTTTGTAATAGCAAGATCTGGTGGAATGGCTTAGAATTCCTTTGGCGACATAGTGAAATGGATAGCCGTCCTCAGTACAAAGTCATAAATGAAAATGACCCTGAAATGAAGAAAGTTATATGCCATGCTGTAGGTATACAACAGCCCACAGATATATAAGAAAGACTTGAGTATTTTTCTGATTGGTTTAAAGCAAAGAGGGCAGTTGCTGTATGCCTCAACAGTTTCAAAGGAAAGGTGATGGCAGTACTAAAGTAAAAGGAGACACATGAACCAGCAAATGCAGCAGAAGTGTCATAAGCTGAAAATTAAGTTATAAAACAACTGCAAGCAAAGGCATTCCAAAAGAAGATAAATGTACTGAAATCAGCTTCTAACCATAATTCTTTAAATAAAAGAGATGATGGCAAAGAAGCAAGTGTTAGACAAGACCAGTTCCTTCTCTAAGTTAGATCCCTTCATTGATAAAAATAGTATCATGAGGGTAGGAGGAAGATTAAAGCTTTGTAACCTGACAGATGAATCCAAACATACAGTCATTCTTCCCAAAAAACATCACACATAACCCATCTGATAATATGCCACCACCACAAAAGAACAAATCATCAAGGCATAACTTTAAATGAAATCAGGTCATGTAGATACTGGATAGTAGGAGGATCATCCCTAGTGTCAAGGCATATTTCAAAGTGCATTATATGTTGTAAAGTTAAAAGTACAACACAGGGACAGAAGATGGTAGACTTGCCTATTGACAGACTATAACCATCACCTCCACTTACATACTCAGCAATAGATTTCTTTGGCCCAATGTCAAAGAGGGGCATAAAGAGCTTAAAAGATATGGAGTGCTCTTTACTTGCATGGCATGTAGAGCTGTGGACTTAGATACAGCCAACAGCTTGGATACAAGCTCCTTAAATGTTTATTGTCGCTTTGTAAGATGAAGAGGGGCTGTCAGACAGTTGAGATGTGACCAAGGAACTAACTTTGTAGGAGCCAAATCAGAGTATGAGAAATGCTTGAAAGAATTAAGTAACAGCAAAGTCAGACAGAACTCATGAAAGACCAGTGTGATTGGATTGTATTTAACATGAATGCACCCAGTGCCAGTCACATGGGAGGTGTTTTTGGGAGAGGCAGATTTGCACAGTGAGAAATGTGCTTTCTGTGTTACTTCATCAGCATGGTACCCAGTTAGATGATCAAGATCTGAGAACCTTCTTAGTAGAAGCTGAAAATATAGTTAATGGTCATCCTCTAACTGTGGACCATTTTAATTCCCCAGATAGTCGTACTCCACTGACATCCAGTAATTTGTTAACTATGAAAACAAAGGTAGTACTGCCTCCTCGAAGCATTTTTATTAAAAAAGACCTGTATTGCATGAAGAGATGGCGCAGAACACAATACCTAGCCAACTGGTTCTGGTCCAGGTGGAGAAAGGAGTATGTGCAATTTCTACAACTTAGAAATAAGTGGACAACACCAAAGAGGAATCTCAGTGCAGATGACATGGTTATCATCAAAGATCAGAATGTAGCAAGGTACCAGTGGAAACTGGGAAGAATAACAGAAGCATCTTCTGATCATGATGGCCCAGTAAGAAAGGTTAAGGTCCTGTTGTCAGACTGAAATCTTGCCAACCAGAGAAGGTGCACAAAGGCTAACAGGACCATCATAGATAGGCCAATACATAGTCTAGTATTGCTGTTAGAAGGTGATGCACAATAATAGACCGGAGCATCCCCGCCAAGGAGCCAGTGTAACAAAACATATTATGTGCTAATCCTAGTTTTTAAGGTACATATTAGTGTTAATTTAAGGTAAACTGTTACACAATTTAGTGGAGCCATGTTACTGTACGTAAAGCATATGTACCTCACGTCATTATTCTTTGGTAATCATGAGTGAAATGTTCAATAGTTTTCTACTTGTATGAAGATATGTAATATGTGTAAGTATCAGTACTCAATGCTATATGAAGCTCCAAAGCCGATGCTCACTTGTTAGTAGAGTGTGGTTAATCCACTGGTTGCCTGTGGGTGTCACTCATGGCCAAGTCGCGCTCAGGTAAAGACGGGCAGGAAGGTGACTGAGGTAAATACTTTAATTTTGTAGTAAAAACTGATTGTCATAGTGCCAAATTGATTGCATATATTGTTAATGAATACTGTAATATGTTGAAAGTGTTTAATATCAGTGTATAATGTTATTTTATAAGAAATTGAGACTGAGAACTTGTTTGCAGTTCTTATGGTCATGCTTACTTCATCAATAAATGTCAGAGAGAGAGAACTGCCTTTCTTTGACCCTACGATGATGGGTGTGATCATTAAAACAGATCACTAGAGAGCTAATGAAGACCTGCCTGTATGGCTACAGTATATATATATATATATATACAGTGGAACCTTGGTTTTCGAACTTAATTCATTCCTGAATGCTGTTCAAAATCCGAGGTGTTGAAAAACCAAAACTATTTTCCACATAGGAATCAATGTTAAGTTAATTAATTTGTTCTCAGTCACTAGTTCACCGTGTTTTAGTGGGTAATGATTGACGCTCCCACTGCTAAGATGGCTGCTCTGTAACATTTCCAGCTTAGTAATTTTTCATCCAGAAAGGATGTACTGAAATTAACTTAGTGACACAGAACTCATGAAAAGATATTGTTTAGACCATGCAGCATTCTCTTTGTCACCGATCAAGTGAGGGAAGCCTTACAGAGTGACACAGAGAGGAGCAACCCCACTCATTGCCAAAATGAAGGTGATCATAATACTTAGACAGTTTGCTGCTGGGAAAAGCTACTGGGAAAATACAGTTGTACAGTAGTGATGGCATTGTGGGGTCATAGAGAGAGCCACGTAAAGCTTGGGATTACTCCTGAGTGCCAAATGTTTGTTTTACATAGAGGAACTTTTTCAATGGAATCACATTTAACTTACCCTCTGTCTCTCCTCCAAATATATAAAATCAAACAAAATATTTATAGAAACTATAAATTAGTAATAAATGGCAGCTTTTGCTATGTCAGTAACCGAGGTTCCATTGTGTGTGTATGTATATATATATATATATATATATATATATATATATATATATATATATATATATATATATATATATATATATATATATATATATATATACAAAGCTGCTGCACCTGGACTAGCTTCCCTGAACCACTTCCTACGTGGACTCAGTGTAGGGCTCAAATACGTATAAGATTCCTTTTGACCCTTGCACCCTTTTCACAACTGGTTGTAATGCAAGGTCACACTAATTGAGATTACCAGTCTGTTTTACCTACATACAGACAAAGGAAATACTAAAACACCTAACTCCCACAGCTGTGAAAGGATTGACAACCATACCTAGGGAGAAACAATTATAACAAGCAATAACACACACATGGTAGAGGTATAAAACCCCGCTGGACAGTCACCTTCATAACAAATCCTCCCACTATTGAACAGCATGCTGTAGCCTCAGGGTGAGTAGTGTTGTTTACTGCCTCCTGGATGGCAGGCCTTGTCAGGACCTGAGGAGGGAGTAAAGTTCACTACACAACTAATTACTTTAGTCCTCTGTGGCTGATCTGCATCAACCTTCAGTAGCAATTAACACAAAACATTAACAAAACACTAACAAGAGACATGACTACAAACGAGTGCCTATGAACACACAGGAGGGTCATTTACCACTCTGTGGAGGAGGAGGGGGTGTACAAGAGTGTGGAGGGGATGGGGTGGTGACATACATACACACAAACATACACCCACATGGTTGTGCACCGCACTCTCTGCTCCCCATGCTGTCTTACATGAATAAAATACTTTACTTCTGAAAATTCTGATGATCAAACTAGGGGGGCTAGATGAATACTGATTACTTTATTGTCAAGAACAACTCTTCTACTAAATACTGGGTGAGACTTAGATTGAATGGATAAAAGGGAAGTAAAGAAATTTATGTGGGGAATATGAATGACTGCATGGATATTATCTTGGGAGCTTCAGGCTTGGTAGCTAAGTGTCTGGGATGCATCCAAGCCTTGTCCCCAACTTGTCACTTTTATCATCTTTCTCTCCCTCCCTTTCCTTCATTATTCTTTTCTTATTCATTCTTATTTCTTCGTTTTATATCACATTATCTTGTTGCACACAAGACATCCCCTCATAAAAGGAAAATTTTCAGATACATAAAACTTATGAAAATTTTTAGGAACACACAACAAATTCAAAATTAATACATAATTAATTGGGCACATCAGCAGATTCAAACGAGGGGTATATACTCATCACAAAGTGTCAAAGATTACTATAGT
Organism: Scylla paramamosain; assembly: GCF_035594125.1. NCBI lineage: Eukaryota > Metazoa > Arthropoda > Malacostraca > Decapoda > Portunidae > Scylla > Scylla paramamosain. Next base: position 21,331,628 of record NC_087152.1, on the reverse strand, counting down.
ACTGACATGAATAATTACAACACAATTAGAAGTAATAGGGTTCCCACTTGGTTCTCCAACTCAGGCTTCTGCTCCTTTTTTCTCCTCCTCTTCCTAGACATGCTTCTGGCTTTATACCAGGACCTGTGGTCTTCACAGCTACACTGGAGTGCAAGTTTCCTTCTGCAAGGCATCATATTGAGATCTCTATGCCATCAGCCATAGCTGATTCTGGTCACTCCTCTGTCTCCATTGTCTCCTTGGTCCCCTGCCTTCACTATTTCTCCATCTACTCTCTTTGCTATATACTCTACTTCATCAGTATCTTCTCCTCCACACTGTGCAAACTTCAAAGTCAACATGCAAAGACATCTTACATCCTTGCACCACACAATGTGCCCACCAGGTATCATAGTCTCCTGGTGCATCATCATCACAGTAGGGCCAGGCAAAATACTTCCCAGCCAAACAAAACTCTCCCTCGGGTCTTTATTGCCCACAATGTCACTCATGCGCTGTGGAGCCAAATTGGGCCAAATCTACACTACTTCTCCCAGCAGAAGCAGGTGACTCAGGTTGCAAGTCACCCCTGTTACCAGCCCTGCCCTCCATGGTTTACACTAAATGTGGGCATACACAAGACAATGAAATAAAGAACAAATAATAAACTGTCTTCCCTACATGGCAACAAAGCTCCCAGCTATCCTGGTGAAGTTGCCAATTTCTGTTATGACCACAAATCCCTGTCACTTCACAAAGCTGCCACACCTGTACTAGCTTCACTGAGCCACCTCTTATGTGGACACAATGCAGGGCTCACAGATGGGTGTACAGAGTCTCTTATGACTCTTGCACCTTATTCACAATGACTGTAACTCCAGGTCACACTAAGTTGAGGTTGCCAGACTGTTTTACCGATCCACAGACAAGGGAAATACTTCAAACAACACATAACATCCACAGCTGCAGACGAATCAACAACCACATTCAGGAAAAAGTTAACATACAATAACATGTATGTGGTTGAGGTATAGTACCCTGTTGGTCTTCCGCCCACCGTGACATTTCTCCCACTGTCCAACAGAGTTTTATAGCCTCAAGCTGAGTAGTGTTATTTACTGCCTCCTGGACAGCAAGCCTTGTCAGGACATGAGGAAGTAAAGTTCACTACACAGCTAATTACTTAAGTCCTCTGCAGCTGAACTGAATCAGCCAGCACTAGCATTTAAGACAAGAAGTTTACTAACGTAAGACATGAGATGAATGTCCACAACAACACAGGAGGGTCTTTTACTGCTCACTGTAACCTCAGCCTGCACCCTCACTCAGCCGAGGAGTCACTTCCTTGGGTATAGTGAGTTTAATACACAACTACCCTTACTGGCAGAGTACTATGGAGACTCCTGTTCTATATAAATAGGCTGGGGCATACGACCAGTAATGACTCACTTAACCCCCTTAAGGCAACTAACCTGGTTAACTAGTATCCTCCTTAGTCTCCTCCAAATATTAGAGCACGTTTCAGTATGTCTCCTCCTTCCAACTGCTTCCAAGTGACTGCCTGTGGGAAAGCATTCTGAACACTTTCCCACACTGCTGCTATGGGGAGAGGGTATAAGGAGAGAGGTGGGAATGCTACACACGCACATATGGACGCCCCCCACACACTGCTCCCCGCTTGGTCTTTACTTGAATAAAACACTTTACTTTTAAAAATTCTACTGATTAAACAAGGGAGCCTAGGTGAATACTAATTATTTCATTGTAAAGGATAACTCTTCTGCTGTAAACCACATGAGATTCAAACTGAGATAACAAATAGAAATAGGGCAAATTAATTGGGGAATGAGAGTCTGTGGGTGTGGGGGTTCTTATGGTAAGTTTATGGCAGTGAGTGGCCAGTCGTAATCACACATCTGGTGTTTGTACTCTAGCTCTCTCATCATTTTTACTACGTTCTTCTTCCTATTTTTTTTTTTTTATTTTATGTCGTTTTATCTTGGTGTACATAACAACAATATATATATATATATATATATATATATATATATATATATATATATATATATATATATATATATATATATATATATATACCTGAGGAGGTATTTTGCAGATTTTCCTTGGAATGACTACTGCTTCCATGTCAGAGACCCGTCTTTGTGTGCTGAGCGCATAACAGAGGTGATAGTGTCTGGCATGGAGGTGTACATTCCTCACTCTTTTTCTTGTCCTAAACCTTCTAAACCTTGGTTTAACACAGCTTGTTCTCGTGCTATACATGATAGAGAGGTGGCCCACAAAAGGTACTTAAGCCTTCCATCACCAGAATCTCATGCACTTTATATTTCTGCCCGGAACCATGCCAAGTCTGTTCTCCAACTAGCCAAAAACTCCTTCATTAACAGAAAATGTCAAACCTTACAAGATCTAACTCCCCTCGTGATTTCTGGCATCTAGCCAAAAATATCTCCAATAACTTTGCTTCTTCTTTCCCTCCTCTACTTCAACCAGATGGCACCACTGATATCACATCTATTTCTAAAGCTGAACTCCTTGCTCAAACCTTTGCTAAAAACTCTACCTTGGATGATTCTGGGCTTGTTCCTCCCTCTCCTCCACCCTCTGACTACTTCATGCCACCTATTGAAATTCTTCGCAATGATGTTTTCCATGCCCTTGCTGGCCTAAACCCTCGGAAGGCTAATCGACCTGATGGGGTCCCTCCTATTGTTCTCCGAAACTGTGCCTCCGTGCTTGCACCTTGCCTAGTCAAACTCTTTCAGCTCTGTCTGTCAACATCTACCTTTCCTTCTTGCTGGAAGTTTGCCTACATTCAACCTGTTCCTAAAAAGGGTGACCGTTCTAATCCCTCAAACTACCATCCTATTGCTTTAATTTCCTGCTTATCTAAAGTTTTTGAATCTATCCTCAACAGGAAGATTATTAAACATCTATCACTTCACAACCTTCTATCTGATCGCCAGTATGGGTTCCGTCAAGGGTCTACTGGTGATCTTCTGGCTTTCCTTACTGAGTCTTGGTCATCCTCTTTTAGAGATTTTGGTGAAACTTTTGCTGTTGCCTTGGACATATCAAAAGCCTTTGATAGAGTCTGGCACAAAGCTTTGATTTCCAAACTACCCTCCTATGGTTTCTATCCTTCTCTCTGTAACTTCATCTCAAGTTTCCTTTCTGACCGTTCTATTGCTGCTGTGGTAGACGGTCACTGTTCTTCTCCTAAATCTATTAACAGTGGTGTTCCTCAGGGTTCTGTCCTGTCACCCACTCTCTTCTTATTATTCATTAATGATCTTCTAAACCAAACTTCTTGTCCTATCCACTCCTACGCTGATGATACCACCCTGCACTTTTCCACGTCTTTTCATAGACGTCCAACCCTTCAGGAGGTAAATATATCACGCAGGGAAGCCACAGAACGCCTGACTTCTGATCTTTCTAAAATTTCTGATTGGGGCAGAGCAAACTTGGTATTGTTCAATGCCTCAAAAACTCAATTTCTCCATCTATCAACTCGACACAACCTTCCAGACAACTATTCCCTCTTCTTCAATGACGCTCAACTGTCCCCCTCTTCTACACTGAATATCCTTGGTCTGTCCTTTACTTATAATCTGAACTGGAAACTTCACATCTCATCTCTAGCTAAAACAGCTTCTATGAAGTTAGGTGTTCTGAGACGTCTCCCCCAGTTTTTCTCACCCCGCCCAGCTGCTAACTCTGTACAAGGGCCTTATCCGTCCATGTATGGAGTATGCTTCACATGTCTGGGGGGTTCCACTCATACTGCTCTTCTAGAGAGGGTGGAATCAAAAGCTTTTCTCCTCATCAACTCCTCTCCTCTAACTGACCGTCTTCAGCCTCTCTCTCACTGCCGCAATGTTGCATATCTAGCTGTCTTCTACCGCTATATTCATGCTAACTGCTCTTCTGATCTTGCTAACTGCATGCCTCCCCTCTTTCCGCGGCCTCGCTGCACAAGACTTTCTTCTTTCTCTCACTCCTATTCTGTCCACCTCTCTAACGCAAGAGTTAACCAGTATTCTCAATCATTCATCCCTTTCTCTGGTAAACTGTGGAACTCCCTGCCTGTTTCTGTATTTTCACCTTCCTATGACTTGAATTCCTTCAAGAGGGAGGTTTCAAGACACTTATCCTCCAATTTTTGACCACTGCTTTGACCCTTTTATGGGACTGGCATTTCAGTGGGCATTTTTTTTTTTTATTAGATTTTTGTTGCCCTTGGCCAGTATCCTTCTTACATAAAAAAAAAAAAAAAAAAAAATATATATATATATATATATATATATATATATATATATATATATATATATATATATATATATATATATATATATATATATATATATATATATATATACATACATATATATTGTTGTGTGCAGCGAGATAACGTGATATAGAATGAAGAAATTAGTAAGAACAAATGAGAAAAGAATAATGAAAGAGGGAAAGAGAGAAAAAGAGAAAGAGAGCTGATTTCTTTACTTCCCTATATTCTTTCAATCTGAGTCTCATCCAGTATTTAGTAGAAGAGTTGTTCTTGAGAATAAATTAATCAGTATTCATCTAGCCCCCTTGTTTGATCATTAGATTTTTAAGAAGTAAAGTATCTTATTTGTGTAAGACAGCACAGGGAGCAGAGAGTGTGGCATGCAAGTGTATGTGTGTATGTATGTCACCACCGCCTGCCCCCCTCTCTTGCACCAACCACCCCCCTGCCTCTTGTAGCAGAGTGAGAGAGTGGCGCGCTTTCCCATGGTCAGTCACTACCCAGTGCTTAGATGGAGCAGACATATTGAGACAAGCACTAATATCTGATGGAGACAGAGGTGGGATAAGAGTTAGTCAGGTTAGTTACCTTAAGGGGACAAGTGATTCATTACCAGCCATATGCCCTGGCCCACTTATATAGAGTAGGAGTCTTCATAGTAGTCTGCCAGAGAGGGTAGTTGCATATAACACACTCCAGCCCCAGGGAAGTGACTCCTTGGCTGCATATGTTCAGGCAGAGCTCTTGTATAGTGAGCGGTGAATGACCCTCCTGTGTGTTTGTAGGCACTCATTTGTAGCCGTTTCCCATGTCTCTTGTTAATGAGCTTGTTTTGTGTTAAATGCCTCTGTTGGCTGATGCTATTCAACCACAGAGGACTTGAGTAATTAGCTGTATAGTGAACTTTACTCCCTCCTCAGGTCCTGACAAGGCCTGCTGTCCAGGAGGCAATAAATGAAACTGCTTGGCTTGAGGCTATAACTTGCTGTTGGCCAGTGGGAGGATTTGTTACTGAGTGTGGTTGTTCAGTGGGATTTTATACCTCAACCAGATATGTGTTAGTGTTTATTATAATTGTGTTTCCATAGAAATGGTTGATGATCCTCTCACAGCTGTGAAAGTTAATTGTTGTTAGAGTATTTCCCTTGTCTATAGATGGGTAAAACAGACTGGTGACCTCAATTAGTGTGACCTGGCTTTACAGCCATTGTGAAAAGGGTGCAGGAGTCACAAGGGACCCTGTACACTTGTATTTGAGCCCTGTACTGAGTCCACGTACGAGGTGGTTCAGGGAAGCTAGTCCAGTTGTGGCAGCTTTGCGAAGTGGCAGGGAACTGTGGTTGTAACAATATATATATATATATATATATATATATATATATATATATATATATATATATATATATATATATATATATATATATATATATATATATATATTGCAGTGGAACCTTGGTTACTGAACTTCTCCCTTTTTGAACAACTTGGTTTTTGAACAAAAATTTTAATTCATAATTGCTTCAATTGCCGTACCACAATTCGGTTTTTGAACAAAGTTACTTGATTTCAAATACAGGGTGCGGCAGAAATACCTCCCACATTTTAAAGGTTGACAAAAGGAGGAAGAAACAATATTTATGTAAAATTAATTTTACTGTTGTTTAAACAAAGGGTTATAGTTTTTGTTCATTTGTTTTTAAAAGTTACATCCTCTAAATGGTGACCTCTATGTGCTATACACTGTTGGAGACGATTTCTGAAGTTTTCCATAACTCGAAGTCATTCCAGGTGGTATTTCTGCAGTCTTTAGATGAATAGCATCCTTTAATTCTTCAATTGTACCCAGTTGATGTTTGCAGACCTCAGCTGTCAAGTAACACCAGAGAAAAAAAATCACAGGTGTTGAAATTGGGTGAGTGTGCTGGCCATTGAAGGAAACCAAACGTCCAATAAACATTTCTCTCAGAGCTTCCATTGGTTTTCTTGCTTTGTGTGAGGTAGCTCCATCCTGCAAAAACCTCACATCCTGATTGTGAAGATCGTTTACTTTTGGTTCCAGAAATGTCTGCAGCATCTCCACATATCGGCCAGATGTTACTGTAACCAAGTGGTTTTTCTTCTCAAAAAAAATAAGGACCCCATACACCTAATTTTGAAACTGCGCACCATACAGTCACTTGTTCCCTGTGTAGAGGTCTTTCATGAAGCTGTTTAGGGTTATTTTCCGCCCATTAACAAAAATTTTGCTTATTCACATAACCTGAGAGATGAAAGTGAGCTTCATCAGTCGTGAGAAGGACAGCATTTACAGGAACATTTTGAAGGACATCATCTCAACATGACATGCGATCTTCCCAGTCGCGTTCGTGCAGTTTCTGAGCAATCATTAATTTGTATGGATGGAACTGCAGATCAGTGTGTAGAATTCTTCTGACTGTTCGATCAGACAATCCCAAGGCAGAAGCATGTTTGCAAGCTGAACGTGTAGGAGACTGAGTAACAAAGTCTCACAGCTTGAACACTGGAGTTTGAGCACTTTGTGGTCTTCTTTTAGGTGCTGAACCTGTGCCTCTGAAATTTGCAACCCATAGCAGTTTTGATTTTCTATCTGGAACAGCATCATTCCGACCTAACATGTAATGAGCTCAAAATCATCATGGCGACTCGTACACCACCCTCAGAGTCCCCATCTGGGGAGGAGACCATAAATGTCCCCAATCGGAATGCCTTTCTGTCGACGACCCTAACTGTCTTGACACCCCCCCTCAACTTTTTTTTCATTAACTTCTGCAACATTCGCGGTCTAAGATCTAATTTTCAATCTGTAGAACACCACCTCTCCTCTTCTAAACCTCAACTTCTTTTCCTCACTGAAACTCAGCTGTCTGAGGCAACTGACATTAGCCCCTTTTCTGTTCCCTCCTACTTTCTCTATCTTCGTTTTCGATCCAAAGCTGGATGCTACGTTTATGTGCGCAATGACTTAACCTGCTCTCGTGCCCATGCTCTTGAATCTTCCGAGTTTTCCACCATCTGGCTATGACTACAGAGTCACTCTCATACTAAATTTATCTGTGCTGTATACCTCTCACCTAACTCCTCTGACTATAAGAAATTCTTTGATTACTTAACTTCCAAATTGGAGCACATTCTGACCCTCTTCCCTTTTGCAGAGATCTCCATTCTTGGAGACTTCAATGTTCACCACCAGCTTTGGCTTTCCTCTCCCTTCACTGACCATCCTGGTGAACTAGCCTACAACTTTGCTATCCTCCATGACCTAGAGCAATTGGTGCAACACTCTACTCGTATTCCTGACCATCCTGGAGATATGCCCAACATTCTTGACCTTTTCCTGATCTCTAATCCTTCTGCTTATGCTGTCACCCTTTCTTCTCCGTTGGGCTCCTCCAATCACAGTCTCATATCTGTATCTTATCCTATCACTCCAATACCTCCTTAGGATCCCCCTAAGCGAAAGTACCTCTGGCGTTATGCCTCTGCTAGTTAGGGGGACCTGAGGAGGTATTTTGCTGATTTTCCTTGGAATGACTACTGCTTCCATGTCAGAGACCCATCTTTGTGTGCTGAGCGCATAACAGGGGTGATAGTGTCTGGCATGGAGGCGTAGATTCCTCACTCTTTTTCTCATCCCAAACCTTCTAAACCTTGGTTTAACACAGCTTGTTCTTGTGCTATACATGATAGAGAGGTGGCCCACAAAAGGTACTTAAGCCTTCCATCACCAGAATCTCATGCACTTTATATTTCTGCCCGGAACCATGCCAAGTCTGTTCTCCAACTAGCCAAATATGCCTTCATTATCAGAAAATGTCAAAACCTTTCAAGATCTAACTCCCCTCATGATTTTTGGCATCTAGCCAAAAATATCTCTAATAACTTTGCCTCTTCTTCTTTCCCTCCTCTATTTCAGCCAGATGGCACCACTGCTATCACATCTATTTCTGAAGCTGAACTCTTCGCTCAAACCTTTGCTAAAAACTCTACCTTGGACGATTCTGGGTTTGTTCTTCTCTCTCCTCCACCCTCTGACTACTTCATGCTACGTATTAAAATTCTTCGCAATGATGTTTTCCATGCCCTCGCTGGCTTAAAACCTCGGAAGGCTTATGGACCTGATGGGCTCCCTCCTATTGTCCTCTGAAACTGTGCCTCCGTGCTTGCACCTTGCCTAGTCAAACTCTTTCAGCTCTGTCTGTCAACATCTACCTTTCCTTCTTGCTGGAAGTTTGCCTACATTCAACCTGTTACTAAAAAGGTTGACTGTTCTAATCCCTCAAACTACCGTCCTATAGCTTTAATTTTCTGCCTATCTAAAGTTTTTTAATCTATCCTCAAACGGAAGATTCTTAAACATCTATCACTTCATAACCTTCGATCTGATTGCCAGTATGGGTTCCGTCAAGGCTGCTCTACTGGTGATCTGGCTTTCCTTACCGAGTCTTGGTCATTCTCTTTTAGAGATTTTGGTGAAACTTTTGCTGTTGCTTTGGAACTATCAAAAGCTTTTGATAGAGCTGGCACAAAGCTTTGATTTCCAAACTACCCTCCTACGATTTCTATCCTTCTCTCTGTAACTTCATCTCAAGTTTCCTTTCTGACCGTTCTATTGCTGCTGTGGTAGACGGTCACTGTTCTTCTCCTAAATCTATTAACAGTGGTGTTCCTCAGGGTTCTGTCCTGTGACCCATTCTCTTCTTATTATTCATTAATGATCTTCTAAACCAAACTTCTTTTCCTATCCACTCCTACGCTGATGATACCACCCTGCACTTTTCCACATCTTTTCATGGACGTCCAACCCTTCAGGAGG
>NC_087152.1:21300000-21317500 GCF_035594125.1 Scylla paramamosain | reverse complement strand
ATACAGTTAATGTTCTGGCCACTGGCCGTATGTTCTACCTCATTTACCAATATTTATCTGGTAAATCTGATTTATGGTCTGTAGTCATTACATGTATGTTAAATGCGGGAATCTGCTATAATTGGGTCTGGTATATGAGGGTCTACTGTATTAGCCCCAAAAAAATCTGCGATGTACTGAGGGCCCAATAGGTGAACCTGAGATAGTTGAGGGATTACTGTATGTACAGTTTACCTGTATCTTGGAAACCTATACTGCATAGTAAATTGAAAAAAAAAAAAAAAAAAAAGTGCAGTCATATGTTGTGATTTGAACATCCTTCAATTCGAACAACTCCCAATTTGAACAGGGTTGGCGAACAAATGCTGTCCTCCAATCTGAACACAAACCCTGTTCAAGTGACACCACTTGGTTGCTAGTCCCTCTTGTGTTCCTTCTCCCCCATTCCTTCCCCTCCCTTCCCTGCCCCCCCCTCTCTCTCTCTCTCTCTCTCTCTCTCTCTCTCTCTCTCTCTCTCTCTCTCTCTCTCTCTCTCTCTCTCTCTCTCTCTCTCTCTCTCTCTCTCTCTCTCTCTCTCTCTCTCTCTCTCTCTCTCTCTCTCTCTCTCTCTCTCTCTCTCTCTCTCTCTCTCTCTCTCTCTCTCTCTCTCTCTCTCTCTCTCTCTCTCTCTCTCTCTCTCTCTCTCTCTCTCTCTCTCTCTCTCTCTCTCTCTCTCTCTCTCTCTCTCTCTCTCTCTCTCTCTCTCTCTCTCTCTCTCCCCCTCCCTCCATGTACTCTCCTTTCCCACATGTCCCTTCCTCCCATTGTTCCTTTCCTCTCCCTTCCTATTTTGTCTTTAATTCCCTCCCTGTCATCCTTCCTCCCCCTTATATGTCAGAGATGAGGGATAAGGGAGTAATACCTCACTATCTTTTCCCCTCATCCATTCTATGTCATTCTCACTTCATCCCTTCACACTCGTATAATTCCATTTTAATTTTCAATCACTCTCATTATGTTTAGCAATTCTCAGGATTGCTCTTACTTTCACAGAGAGAGAGAGAGAGTGTTACAGTGTACACTGTAATTGTTTTCAGAACCAAAGACCTTAGGAATTTTTGATGACTCATCATTTTGGGGTTGGTGTTTACTTATACAATGGTATTTTGTGTAAAATTTTTAGGTCATTTTTTTTTTTTGTATTTGATGTATAGGACAACCTATTTTTTTGTATTTCTTTTTTAGGATGATTTAAGTGCTGTCTTATAATCTGAAATATACGGTACTTCATGTTTTCTTCTACTGTGTACTTTTTTTCTATAATTCAGGTTATTTTCATTCAGTTATATGTTTAGGGCACAACATAAACCCATAAAGATGAAAAAAATATGGGGATTCTGAGACCTGGAATGGATTGATTCTTTTTACATTAATTTGAATGGAATAAATTTCTTCCAATTCAAACATTCCCAATTTGAACAACCCAAAAGAACCAATTAAGTTCGAATCATGAGGTACTACTGGATATAGAAGACTTGCCTAGTAATAGTAATGCTGTAGCAACTTTGTAAATCTTTGCTGTTATGAACATATACATATTGATCAACCTACCTTACCTATTCTTATTAAGTATGATGAATAAGATTAAGTTTGGGGCTGGTCAGTGCTGACCAAAATCTAATTTCTTCTTGGTGATCACTTGACGAATTTTTGAAATTTTTGTACTGTAAAGCATTTGGAGTATGGAGTTTAAGAATCTGGTGAGATATATTCTCATGCGAGTGTTATATATTAAAAATGCATTTATTCTTTATTTATATATGTACTAATTTGATTGCTTGAATTTTTCCAGCATTTGGAGGCTCAAGCAAGCATAATCTTACATCCAGGATCTCGCTACCTGCGAATTGGCCGACCCTCAGACAGTGTCCCTCACACCATATTGCATGCCATTGCTCGCCGGAGGCGAAGTGGAATATCATCTTATAGTGACCCTTTTCTAGTTCCACATGTAAAATTGGTAAGTTAATGTTTAGTTTTTATAACAAACACTGTTTAAACTCTCTAGCTGCTTTGGTTTCTACTCAAGTATAATAAAATGTGAGGCAAGTTTTGAATTATGGATCAGGAACTTGGACTAGATTAAGTCACAACAATCCAAAACACATTCTGTGAAAATTTGACGAGGGCATGTGAAGTGACAAGATGGGAGAATGAAAGCAGTAAAAGCATGTATGAGAACCAAGGTGACCTTGAGCACCTGTGCAAGCAGTGTGAATTGTTGAGTGGTGGAATAGATGAAAAGAATACACTGTTGTGCTTTGGTCATAATGAGAGAATTAAGTGCAAAGAGTTTATCAGGAAAGTGTATAAAGTAGGAGGAGGCAGTAGATACATACCAAAATTATAATTATTCCTAGGAAGGTTTCAAGCACTGGTCCAGGGGCTGTTGTGAACTTAACCATGACTCAGCTGGGACCTCCCTGAACATTTCCCTTTGTGTCTCACAATCATAAAGGGGCAATCACAGCCTGCCCTCTAATGACAACTCTTGCTTCACACAACACTATATGCACTGAACTCCAATACCAGCCTTGGAATCCCCATCTGGGGAGGGGACCACACATGTCCCTAGTTGGACTGCTCTTCTGGTATCAATTCTAAGTGCCTCAACTTTTTCTTTGTTAACTTTTGCAACATTTGTGACCTTAGGTTTAATTTTCAATCTGGAATGCTATCTCTCCACTACTAAACTTCATCTTTTCCTCACTGAAACCCAGGTGTCTAAGGCACAGACAGTAGCCCTTTTTTTCTTTCCTCTTACTTTCTCTGTCCTCATTTTCATTCCAAAGCTGAATTTTACATCTATGTGCACAATGACTTAACTTTGCCCATGCTCTTGAATCTTCTCTCTTCCCTCTTGTGCAAATCTCCATTCTTGGGAACTTAATGTTACCACCATCTTTGGCTTTCATGTCCCTTCACTGATCCTCCATTAATGCTAGCAGGAGCAGACTATTCCTTATATTTCTATAGACAATATCCCTTACATGGGCTGGACTGGAGGGAAAAAAAACTTATTTCCTATTGAAATTATTCAGCAAAAAGCTAAGCATCTCACCAGGAATGAAGTGTCTTTATGTCTTTAAACACTTGAGCTCCATCATTATTGCATTAGGGCAAATGATCAAGGTCTGTATTGTTAGTTACTATCTGTACCTCTGTATACTCTCTTGCTGTAAGATCTACACACACACACACACACACACACACACACACACACACACACACACAAAAGAAGGAAGAAGCTAGTATGTCACCATTTTATATTTCAGTATTATATAAGTTGGCATGACAAAATATTCAATAAAAAATTATGCTGACTAAATTAAGTTAAGCCAGACCAAACTCATCATAACCAATCTAGTAATAATTATTGCCTAGGTTATGACATGATGCTAAGGACTGCTGACACTACTCGGAGGTTTGCAGGTTTAGCCTTTGCAATGACACCTCCCAGATGTGGCTTTATTTACATTTTTTTTTCTTTTTTTTTGGTGTTTGATCTGCTCTCTTGTTTCTTTTAAATATCACTTAATTTTTTCTTGTACTTTTCTCTTTTCATTTGAAAATTGTTATTTTTTTTTGTTCCAATGTTACTGTTGTCAAGAAAAAAGCTCAATATTAATCTAATCTTAATTTTCTATATGCAGTCTATAAGGAAACAAGTGGATAAATATCCACTTGTCTCCTTGGGTCTTAATTTCTTCTCTTATCCTTGCTATCAGTTAATTCAAGAGAAGGGGAATTGACTGATAACAAGGATAAGGGAAGGGAGGAAGACCAGAGGAGACAAGTGAATAAATTACAAAGACTGCATTATAGAAAATAAAGTGAATTATTGTTGAGCTCCTTTTTGACAATGAGTCCATACCAGTAGTAAGTGTTGGATTGCCTTTGTTTCAGCTCCCACTTACATTTGTAGTTTCTTTGCTTATCTTGTAATTTCTTCTATTCCTGGTGAATCATTATTTTTCTTCTTTTCCAGATTTTGTATAGTTCTTTGTTTTCAGTTTCTTAGTTGATGTCACATTAGGCACTAAAATCTCAGTTATAATTTTATTTCTATTTTCACTTTCTCAGTTTTGTTAAGTTTTGGTGTTGTCTAATGTCAGAGTATTCTTCACAGTCCTGCAGGAAATTTTCTAATGTTTCCACACTTTGGTCACAACATGGTAAATTTTAATTTTTCCCTGAAATCTGTTTCTCCAATTTAGAGTTTGGGTGTTTGTTCTTGCTTTTAATAGTAATAGTTTCCCATTCCTTCACTGGCCTTAACCCTTGGAAGGCCTATGGACCTGATGGATTCCTTCCTGTTGTTTTCTGAAACTGTGCCTCTGCTTGCACCTTGCTTTGTCAAACTCTTCCAACTCTGTCTAACAACATTTACCTTTCCTTCAAAATCTGGCACTAAGCTTTTATTTCCAAACCACCCTCCTACAGCTTCTGCCCTCTCTGCAACTTATCTCAAGTTTCTCTCTGACTATTTTATTGCTGCTGTGGTAAACAGTAACTGTTCTCCTAAGCCTGTTAACAGTGATGTTCCTCAGGGTTCTGTCCTGTCACCTCCTCTCTTCATATTGTTTATCAATTATCTTCTAAACCTAACTTCATGTCCTATTCACTTCTATGCTGATGGTACCACCTTGCACCTTTCTATGTCTTTTCATAAATGACCAGCCCTTCAGTAATTAAACATCTCATGCAGGGAAGCCACAGAATGCTGACTTCTGTGGGAACTTTCTGACCTTATTACTCAGCTAAGTGTCTCCCAGTTAACACATATTCACAAAAAGCATTGCTAAATATAATTATAAATAACTGATAATTTAACTGTGGTTTGAGCTAGCGTGGAATGGACTGGACTGGGTTCCAGTCCAGTGGCTGGTCACGTTTTTATAGCTAAAGTTAATTTCCGTGCGGTGATTATCCAATGGTTCTGAGCTTCTAATTTTGTTAACTTAGGGAATTTAACTAAAGTCAACTGGTAGACTGACAAGAATGTGTCTTAAAAGGATTTGTATGATGGCAACTAGTGGATAACTGCTAGTGAGGCAGGCAGACTTGCTGCCTTGTGGCTTCCTTACCATGTCATAACAAAAGCTATTTACAATTCACACATCTACTTCCCAATTTATTTATAGTAATAACTAATACTTAGTTTGTACTAGATTAACCCTAATTATCACTTAATATAACTTTACAATTTATATATAAATCACAACACAAACCACTAATGCAGAGGTTCTCATCCAGGGAGGAATTCCCTCCAGGGGGGCAATTTCAAGTTTTCTGGAGGGGGGGGATTGGTACCACAGATTAGCAAATTCAAACTGCTAGAATGTTGATCTTTTTATTGCCTTTGAGCTCCCCAGGGTGGAATTTGGAATTCACTTTTTGAGGTAGACAATCTTTGAAAGGAAGGGAGAAATGACATTCTGACATGGTGAAAGGGGTGCATGGGACAAACAAAGTTAAGAATTACACTAATGCATTGATATTTTGCATAATACATGTGGAAATTTCCACATCTAGGGACCTGAGATTAAATTCCTCCACCTCTCCCGTGACCTTTGAGATGCTACTTGGGGTGGCCTGGTCCATCCCTTGATATCCATTCTCCCCTGAACCTGGGGCAATGCTCTGGGTCCACTGACCTCATCAGGGTTGATCAGGGTAGGCTTGGGAGAGCATTCCAGTGAAATTAGTTTATTTATTTTTCTGAGAATCCCTTTACCATGATTTCAGCTATCCTAATGATACCGTTCTCATTAGGATCCAATTTTAATATCCTAGCTAAAGGCCAAGTGGAATGATTCTGCTCTGTCTTTGATAAGATAATGTCATCTTTCTTAAAGGAAACTACATTTTCAGCTGGTTAAGCGCCATAAAATTTCTCACAAAGACTGACAGTTTTTGTTGATGATAACTTTCTCAAATACTGGGGCATATTATCTGTGGTGGGGTCTAGGATATGATCCTCCATCTTGATGGATGGGAATGATTCTAATCGTCTCCTATATGAGAGATGAGATGATGTTATTGCCTTCAGATTTATGTGGGTGTCATCTAAATAAATTGGAGGTTGGTTGTTGATTCTGGTCTCAATTTCCACTATAACAGTTTCTAATTCTTTGAGATTTGATTTGGATTGATGTAGCGCTTTCTTTAGGCAATTTTGGCTAGCCCTATTATTCTGTAAAATCATTTTGCCAGGGTGCCCTTGGGGTGATGAATTTCCAATGACATTGCCTATTTGTTAATGCTTAGACTTTTGGATCATTTATGATATCCTCAATAAAGGGAGCTTTTCCTACGAAGTTAGTGGCATTATCACTTATGATGATATGGGGACAGGAACATCTTGCAGTAAAGATTCTAAACAATTAGAGGAAGGTCTCTGAACTAAGCTCTTTGCCCACTTTTAGATGGATTGCTCTTGTTCTGGCACAAGTGAATAAACTTGTATATATATATATATATATATATATATATATATATATATATATATATATATATATATATATATATATATATATATATATATATATATATATATATATATACACACCTTTGGGATGTCACCCTCATCTGTTATTATTGGAATGCCTGTGTAATCTACATCCATTACTTTGAAGAGTCTACCTAGGCTTACTCTTTCCAGAGGTAGGTTTGGGGATCCTGGATATGTTAAGGGTCTTGCTTCATAATATCGACATACATTACATTTCTTCAGGGAAGTTTTTACTACTTGATGCCCGTTAGGTATCTAGTAATTTTTCCTGACTTGAGCTAGTGTCCCCCTTTCCTCCATGTAAGTTTATTCTGTGGGCTTCATTATGATTAATTTGGTGGGGTGACTTCCCTTTGGTAACAAGATAGGGTGCTTTATTTCGTACAGTAATTGAGTATATTTTATTCTGCATACCCCAGCATCTTATGATATATTCATCATCCAAGTAGAACTCAAGATTTTTTGGTAGTTTAATCTTATTTTTGGATCCATCACCTAGTGCTTTATGGGTGTCTACAAAGCATTCATGTTTGATCCAAAATTTTTAAGCATCTGGCATTGCTTTACCCAATTTCTGAGTAATGAAGTAGAATACTCTTTTGGTTACATAAATTAACTTATGGAAAAATAAGTATTTCTTTATATCAATTGTGAGATTGGCCTGAGGTTGACCTTCTATTAAGTTGACTGCTACGTCTTTTTATGCCTTTTGGATGGGCCAATTTTGTTTCTGGGTCAACCAGTTTGGCCCTTGGAACCATTTTGTCTCCTTTAATAGTTTGGGGAATGTTATACCCATGGTCAAGAGATCTACTGTGTTTTTCTTTAGTAGGAATATGGTGGTATTTGAAGTCCTTTTGTGTCGACAGTATTTTTCCTACCTTATTTTTTACATACGGATTCTTTTCATTTTTATTTATCCAGTGCAGGCAGATTTCACTGTTGGTCCATTTTTCTACTTGATTAAAGAGAAGGTTTATCTCTTTACTCCCAGGTTGATCTTTCGTGTTTATTTCCACTTAATATTTAGCTAAACAAGTACCCATTTCTATTGCTGTTAATTCTAATTGAGGCAAGGTTTGGGTTTTCATCAGTGCTACTCTTGATTTTGACATTGTCAGCTCGCTATGATTATCTGTGACTGAGTAGGTTACTAATGCCATATGCCTTTGAGGACATCACAGATGTGAAATTATTTATTTATTTATTTTTTTATGTAGGAGGGAGACTGGCCAAGGGCAACAAAAACCTTCCCGCTCTAAAAAAAAAAAGCCCACTGAGATGCCAGTCCCATAAAAGGGTCCAAAAGCATTTGTCAAAAATTGAAAGATAAGTGTCATGAAACCTTCCTCTTGAAGAAAATCAAGTCATAGGAAGGTGGAAATACAGAAGCAGGCAGGGAGTTCCAGAGTTTACTAGGGAAAGGGATGAATAATTGAGAATATTGGTTAACTCTTGCATTAGAGAGGTGGACAGAATAGGGGTGAGAGAAAGAAGAAAGTCTTGTGCAGCGAGGCCGCAGGAGGAGGGGAGGCATGCAATTAGCAAGTTCAGAAGTTAGCATGAAAATAGTGGTAGAAGACAGCTAGAGATGCAACATTGCAGCAATAAGAGAGAGGCTGAAGACAGCCAGAGGAGAGGAGTTGATGAGATGAAAAGCTTTTGATTCCACCCTGTCTAGAAGAGCAGTATGAGTGGAACTCCCCAGACATGTGAAGTATACTCCATACATGGGCTGATAAGGCCCTTGTACAGAGTTAGCAGCTGGGGGATGAGAAAAACTGATGGAGATGTCTCAGAATGCCTAACTTCATAGAAGCTGTTTTAGCTAGAGATGAGATGTGAAGTTTCCAGTTCAGATTATAAGTAAAGGACAGACCAAGGATGTTCAGTGTAGAAGAGGGGGACAGTTATGTGTCAATGAAGAAGAGGGGATAGTTGTCTGGAAGGTTGTGTTGAGTTGATAGATGGAGGAATTGAGTTTTTGAGGCATTGAACAGTAGCAAGTTTTCTCTGCCCCAATCAAATATTTTAGAATGATCAGAAGTCAGGTGTTCTGTGGCATCCCTGCATGAAATGTTTACTTCCTGAAATGTTGAATGTCTATGAAAAGACATGGAAAAGTGCAGGGTGGTTATCATCAGCATAGGAGTAGACAGGACAAGAATTTTGGTTTAGAAGGTCATTGATGAATAATAAGAAGAGAGTGGGTGACAGGACAGAACCCTGAGGAACACCACTGTTAATAGATTTAGGAGAAGAACATTGACTGTCTACCACAGCAGCAATAGAACGTTTAAAAAGAAAACTTGAGATGAAGTTACAGAGAGAAGGATAGAAGCCATAGGAGGGTAGTTTGGAAATCAAAGGTTTGTGCCAGACTCTATCAAAAGCTCTTGATATATCCAAGGCAACAGCAAAAGTTTCACCAAAATCTCTAAAAGAGGATGACCAAGACTCAGTAAGGAAAGCCAGAAGATCACCAGTAGAGCGGCCTTGACGGAACCCATACTGGCGATCAGATAGAAGGTTGTGAAGTGATAGATGTTTAAGAATCTTCCTGTTGAGGATAGATTCAAAAACTTTAGATAGGCAGGAAATTAAAGCAATAGTACGGTAGTTTGAGGGATTAGAGCGGTCACCCTTTTTAGGAACAGGTTGAATGTAGGCAAACTTCCAGCAAGAAGGAAAGGTAGATGTTGACAGACAGAGCTGAAAGAGTTTGACTAGGCAAGGTGCAAGCATGGAGGCACAGTTTCGGAGAACAATAGGAGGGACCCCATCAGGTCCATAAGCCTTCCGAGGGTTTAGGCCAGTGAGGGCATGGAAAACATCATTGCGAAGAATTTTAATAGGTGGCATGAAGTAGTCAGAGGATGGAGGAGAGGGAGGAACAAGCCCAGAATCGTCCAAAGTAGAGTTTTTAGCAAAGGTTTGAGCAAAGAGTTCAGCTTTAGAAATAGATGTGATAGCAGTGGTGCCATCTGGTTGAAATAGAGGAGGGAAAGAAGGAGAAGCAAAGTTATTGGAGATATTTTTGGCTAGATGCCAGAAATCACGAGGGGAGTTAGATCTTGAAAGGTTTTGACATTTTCTGTTAATGAAGGAGTTTTTGGCTAGTTGGAGAACAGACTTGGCATGGTTCCGGGCAGAAATATAAAGTGCATGAGATTCTGGTGATGGAAGGCTTAAGTACCTTTTGTGGGCCACCTCTCTATCATGTATAGCATGAGAACAAGCTGTGTTAAACCAAGGTTTAGAAGGTTTAGGGTGAGAAAAAGAGTGAGGAATGTATGCCTCCATGCCAGACACTATCACCTCTATTATGCGCTCAGCACACAAAGACGGGTCTCTGACACGGAAGCAGTAGTCATTCCAAGGAAAATCAGCAAAATACCTCCTCAGGTCCCCCCAACTAGCAGAGGCAAAACACCAGAGGCACCTTCGCTTAGGGGGATCCTGAGGAGGGATTGGAGTGATAAGACAAGATAAAGATATGAGATTGTGATCAGAGGAACCCAACGGAGAAGAAAGGGTGACAGCATAAGCAGAAGGATTAGAGGTCAGGAAAAGGTCAAGAATGTTGGGCGTATCTCCAAGACGGTCAGGAATACGAGTAGGGTGTTGCACCAATTGCTCTAGGTCATGGAGGATAGCAAAGTTGTAGGCTAGTTCACCAGGATGGTCAGTGAAGGGAGAGGAAAGCCAAAGCTGGTGGTGAACATTGAAGTCTCCAAGAATGGAGATCTCTGCTTTGTGAGACACAAAGGGAAACATTCAGTGAGGTCACAGCTGGGTTTAATGATAAGTTCACAGCACCCCCTGAACAGTGCTGTAGACCTCACTGGGAGTAATTATCGTTTTCAGCAGATGTCTACTGAGTAGGGTGTTGCACTAAATGCTCTAGGTCATGGAGGATAGGAAAGTTGAAGGCTAATTCACCAGGATGGTCAGTGAAGGGAGAGGAAAGCCAAAGTTGATGGTGGACATTGAAGTCTCCAAGAATGGAGATCTCTGCAAAAGGGAAGAGGGTCAGAATGTGTTCCACTTTGGAAGTTAAGTAGTCAAAGAATTTCTTATAGACATAGGAGTTAGGTGAGAGGTATACAGCACAGATTAATTTAGTTTGAGAGTGTATGGGTCCCTCAGCACATACCTTTTATCATACAGCCATTAAAGACTGGAATTCATTACCAAAAAACTTACAAAACATACAATCCAAACACCTGTTCAAAACATCTCTCAGGAAATATTTACAAGATGAAGAAAGAGCTGCTGAGTCAAATGATTTTACTTATTATTAACCATGATAGTCATAGTGAAAATGCATTGTAATTTTAAATTTTAATTTTATGGATACAGTTGGCAAATAATTTTAGGGTCTAGTATTTCTGTGTACCAGAGTTAAGTGTATAGTGATTCCTGTGCTGCCCGCCCCATCTTGCTGCATAAAAGTGACCCTACTGGAAATAAGTTGCTAAACTTTAGTAGGCTATCCTGGATGAAGAATCTATGTACATTAACTGGTGTGGTACTCTGCCTGTAATGCACATGAATAATCCAAATAAACTTACTTACTTACTTACTTACAAATAAACTTACTCTGTAGTTGTAGCCAGATGGAGGAAAACTCAGAAGATTCAACAGCATGGGCATGAGAGCAAGTTAAGTTGTTGCTCACATAAACACAACATCCATCTTTGGATTGAAAATGAGGATAGAGAAAGTAAGAGGGAACAGAAAATGGACTACTGTCAGTTGCCTCAGATGCCTTAGTTTCAGTGAGGAAAAGAAGATGAGGTTTAGAAGAGGAGAGGTGGTGTTCTACAGATTGAAAATTAGATCTTAGACTGTGAATGTTGCAGAAGTTAATGAAGTAAAGTTGAGAGGAGTGCCAAGACACTTAGGGTTGTTATCGGAAGAGCAGTCTGACTTGGGGACATTTCTGGTCCCCTCCCCAGATGGAGACTCCAAGGGTGGTGTAGGAGTTGCCTTGATAATTTTGAATTTTTCAGTGGAGGATGTGTGTGTGTGTTATTAGGTGCTTGTAGTTTTGTGTGGAGGAAGAGAATTGTCTTTAGGGGACAGGCTGTGACTGCCCCCTTGTTTTGAGACACAAAGGGAAACATTCAGTGAGGTCACAGCTGGGTTTAATAAGTTCACAGCACCCCCTGAGCCAGTGTTTTATACCTCACTGGGAGTAATTATTGTTTTGGTAGGTGCCTACTACCTCCTCCTGCATGTACATTGTTGTTTTGGTTTAAATCAACTTGTCTGGGTATGAAGACCTCAGTTCATTCAAGTCTGGGGGATGAAGACCTCAGTTCCTACAACACAATCCTCCTTTATTCTATACCATTTGGATGAAGAATAATCTGGTGAGGACAGTATCCCAACTAATTTTCTCCTTGCAAGCTTCTTGTCCTAGCATTTTCCCTCTTATTGTTATCGGGCTTATTATACCCAAGGGATCAGATAACGCTACTGACCTTCTTGGAAGTAGCAATATTTTTACATTATGTAATGAGGACTTATCTGTTATCTGTTATCTGTGTTATCTGTTGTTATCTGTTAGAATCTGTTTTATTTGGTTTAGATGTCTTGTCATTCCTCATGTTCTTACAGATATCCATTTATTTTCATCTATTTCTTTAAAGATGAAGCGGTTCTTTCAGTATTTAAAATACAGCATTTCTACTGTTTTCTTCTTTAGTTTCCTTTGTATAATGATGTTTATTAGCCAGAATGCTTCTTCATTATTATTATTTGACCAGGGATTCTAATATGCTATTGATACTTATCCTGAAAAGTTGCAGATCCTTGTAATTATGGTTAGATGAGGTTAAATGTAGGAGCTTATAGGCCAACTTGGTGGTTATTTGCTCCTTGTCATCATAATTCTCTCTTAGCAGCTTTATAGCAATGTCATAATTTTCTTCAGTAACAGGTAATTCACAGATTAATAAGTAGGCAGTACCCTTTAGTTGGCTTAATAAATAAGATAATTTATTTATCTTTGCAGTGTCTTGCCTTTGATGGATTAATCTTTTATACTTATCCCGAAAGAAGGGCTACTCAATTATATATCCTGAAAATTCTGGCAATGTTATAGCTGGTAATGTTATATTAGGTTGGCCTCTCATTGTGGAATTGGGAGGTGTGTTGTTAGTTGTTACTTCTCATTAGTTCTATTTGATCTTCAGATTTAGTTAACTGTTTACTGTAATTTATTTCCTGTTGTTCATAGTCTGAAATAATTTGTTCATAGCCTTCAGAATCTTCCCCAGTTAACAATGTTGCTTCTAATTGGTTGAAAGTAGTCTGATAGCTACTCCATTTTTTCTTTAGAGGTTCCACTACCCTCTGTAATTTACATATGTAGGGTTAATTGATCACTGCCTGTTAGCTCATTACTTTCCTTAATAGTTCTTGTTAACCAGCCCTGCTTTGTTGCCAAGGATTTCTTTAAGATTTTGGTAGACATGCTTATAGATTTAATTTTAAGTTATTCTTATTGCTGGTTTATTCAGTAGTTGCCGTTTGCCCACTCGTTTGTTATGGTTGCTTGTACCCATGGTTCAGCTGAACTCATCGGATGTTTAAGTTTGTTTTCAGGTTGGGTTTTAACCTAGTAATTTGTCCTAAATGCCTTCAAGACATCATCCCCCATCTTTTAGTCAATGAATTGTCTGAAATGGTAAAACATGTGTTATCTGCCCATGTGGTTCCAGTGTACACCATCTCTTGCCCACTGACTTTTATAGAAGGGGGAATTAAAGCTTAGGAAGTGATTATTAAGGTTCCTTTTTAATGCCGTCTTGATGGACCTGCTAATCTGGTCGTATGCTCTTTAATTCACTCTCCCTGGCCTCTGTTATAATTCTTGGTTCTATTTGTACTGTGACAGTCTCAGAGGAACAATGGTTTACTATTTTCTTGGTTATGCCTTTAATATGTTCTGTTATGTCCCTGAAGTCTGTTTCCTGGTTTATATCATTACTCCCCAGGAATAGGATGGTCAGTTTGTGAGGCCATTCTAGCACCTGATTTAAACTTCTGTCGTTGTCAAAGGTCTCAGCTCTGGCGTCAGGACATCGAAAATTCCCAGTTTTACATTGGTGTATTTGTGGAATGGGTTTTGGGTATGTTGCTATTCCTGATTTGTGCAACATGAAACATCACGAACCTTCATATCTCAAGGAACTGCCTTCCTCATTTGGGGCACCAAAATATTTATGATGTGGAAACTTTTTGACCTTATTACTCACCCAAGTGTCTCCCAGCTATCAGATAATCACAGAAAGCATCATTAAATATAGTTATAAATAATGGATAACTTAGCTGTGGTTTGAGCCAGCAGGGAATGGTGGTGAGTTTTAGTCATTGGGTTCCAGTCCAGTGGCTGATTGTGTTTTTGTAGCTAAAAGCATCTTCCTTGCAATTATCCAATGGTTCCAAACTTCTAAACTCTTAACTTAATGAATTTAACTACAGGCAACTGGTAGAGTGACAAGAATGTGTCTTAAAAGGACTGTTTTTATGATAGCGGCTAGCAGATGACTGCTGACAAGGGAGGTAGACTTGATGCCTTGTGGCTTCCTTGCCATGTTTGAACAAAAGCTATTTACAATCCACACACATCTACTCCCAATTTATTTATAGTAATAACTAATATTTAGTTTGTACTAGATTAACCTTAATTACCTTTTAACATAACTTTGCAATTTCTATAAAATCACAACACAAACCAATAATGCATTTGTATGCGTGATAAAAGTGGAAATTTCCACAGCTTTTGATCTTTCTAAAATTTCTGATTGGGGCAAAGCAAACTTAGTATTGTTCAATGCCTCAAAAACTCTATTCCTCCATCTGTCATCTCGACACAACCTTCCAGATAACAATCTCCTTTTCTTCAGTGACACTCAACTGCCCCTCTTCTACACTGAACATCTTCGGTCTGCCCTTTACTTATAATCAAAACTGGAAAACTCACATCTTATCTCTAACTAAAATAACTTTTATGAAGTTGCATTAGGTATTCTGAGTCATCTCCACCAGTTTTTCTCATTCTCTCAGCTGCCAACTCTGTACATGGGCCTTATCCGTCCAAGTATGGAGTATGCTTCACATGTATGGGGAGTGTTCCACTCATACCGCTCTTTTAGACAAAGTGGAATTAAAAACTCTGTCTTATCAACCACACTCCTCTGACTGTCTTCAGCCTCTATCTAAGCACTGCTGTATTGCATCTTTTGCTATCTTCTACTGTTATTTTCATGCTAATTGCTCCTCTGAACTTGCTAAATGTCTTGGGGAGATCCACTCATACTGCTCTTCTAGACAGAGTGGAATCAAAAGCTTTTCATCTCATCAACTCCTCTCCTGACTGTCTTCAGCCTCTCTCTCACCACTGCAATGTTGCATATCTAGCTGTCTTCTACCACTATTTTCATACTAACTGCTCTTCTGATCTTGCTAACTGCATGCCTCCCCTCTTCCCATGGCCTCGCTGCACAAGACTTTCTTCTTTCTCTCACCCCTATTCTGTCCACATCTCTAACGCAAGAGTTAACCAGTATTCTCAATCATTCATCCCTTTCTCTGGTAAACTCTGGAACTCCCTGCCTGTTTCTGTATTTTCACTTTTCTATGACTTGAATTCCTTCAAGATGGAGGTTTCAAGACACTTATTCATCAGTTTTTGACCACTGCTTTGACCCTTTTATGGGACTGGCATTTCAGTGGGCATATTTTTTATTGGATTTTTGTTGCCCATGGCCAGTGTCCTTCCTACATAAAAAAAAAAAAATGCCTCCCCTCCTTTTTAATTTCTGCAAATGAAATTTACAACTAATCCATAAATTTGTCTTACAGGACGGAGATGCTGTACAAGAGTTGGAAGAGTGTCGTCTGAAGGTCAGTCACATTTTACAGTCCTCCCTTATGTCTGATGGTTCTCGACGTTTTGCTACACCACCTCAGCAAATAGCTGTGTATAACAAACGGATTCAACCTATACCAGGAGATGAAACAGAGACTTCACCTCCATGGGTGTTCACTGACAAGGATTACATTGTTGGTGATGAGGTAAATATTTGTGTTGTACCTACTTGTATGAGTACATTATTCTGCTGGTGCAATGTCTTTTATTGAACACCATTGTTACAAATAATTAGTTACAATATATAAAGTACATAAGCATATCTAGTTACAAAGTTTGTGGTTATCCCCACAAATTGGATAATACAGTAATGTTATAAATGGTATTACTATTTAGCTTCAGTTCTGTATTGTTATGGAAATATAAATGGCTATTAATGACATCAGAACTTGAATTTTCCTTGTATAAGTGAAGTAGGCTGGTAAAAAAAGAAAAGGGAACCCTTACCCCATCCCTACCAAAAAGTCTGTTTAATTCCCACTTCCGTCCAAGAAAGTAAGATGATAAGACAGAAAAACACTACCATGTATTTCGGTGGATAGGACAACTTTCAGAAAAGATGACCCCCAAATTTCAGTCTGAATTTAATGGTTTTAGTTGATATTGGTGGTATAAGACAACACTCAAATTACCAAACCATCTCTGGTGAAGTTTAGGTCAGTGAGCACCAGACAACTGAGATGGTGATATACCAATACAGTGAATTAAATATCATGAATACCAGTAATAAGGTACCATCATCTTCAAGAACAAAACTAAACCTAAAATAAAATTTCAACCTGGTGTTTTTGTACATTTTCATGAAAAAGATGGATGGATGAAGATGGTGTAAAAATATATGCATTATGATCAGTTTTCCTAAACATTAACCCTTGCCTTGTGCCGCCAGCTTGTGTTGGGCTGTCAGCTGTAATTTTCTCTAATAAATCATGTTTCTTTTGATTAGATACACTGATATTCTTGAATTTTTTTCTTAGTATATGGACTTAGTCCCTATACATCAATGCAAGCTAGAGAGATTCATCTTTTCTCCAGTTTGCTTTCCTTTGCTGCTTAGCTTGGGGGTTCCATGCTTTGAAGACCTTTATATAGCTCCTACTTCAGCTTTGGGAAAAACTGGGAAATATTTGCACAGCATCATGTTTTGTCTGTTCGGGTACAGTGCCAGAGGATTGTAGTTGTATTACATTAAATTTTGTGTAATCCTTTAAAAGCGAATTCTTAAATGTTGACATTCTCACTATGCTTGATATTATAGTCATTATCATTAGAACCAAAAATACAAGTCTGATAGTATGTCATCAATGATAAAAATGTAATTTGATTTATTACAGCAATTCAAAGTGATACATGAATAAATTGAAAAAATAATAGGCCCTCAAAATTCGCGCGCTTTCCAAAAGCGCGGGAAAGTAGAGACACGTCGCATATAGCCCGCCGCAAAAATTAAAAACATACGCCTCAAAAATTCATGATTACATAAGCGATTACCGTGTTACAGGACACAGAGACTTGTTTATATAAGCAATCGCAGCGGTTTAAGGGTTAAATACTTTTAAACAGGAATGTGTTTCAGTGCACTTTCTCAAAAATGGATTCTTATTTTACAGTGTTTAACCTCCCCAAAAGTCTTAATATAAGGTGGTTGTTTATTTACAGTGGTATTTTGCAAAGAATTTTAAAGTCATTGTTTTTGTATTTGACATGTAGGGCAACCCACTTTTTTTGTGTCCTTTTAGGATGATTCAAGTGTCGCCTTATATATTGAAATATATGGTAACTATTTTCAAACTGATTGCAAACTGCTTCTCAACTACTTGGAAAGTTTGCAAACAGTTTGGAAACAGTTTGCAAATTGTTTGCAAACTGTATGGAAACAGTTTGCAAACTGTTTCCAAACTGTTTGCAAATTGTTTCCAATCAGTTTGTAAATTGTTTCCAGACTGTTTCTTAACTGTTTCCAAACAGTTTGCAAACGGTTTCTAAACTCTTTGCAAACTGTT
>NC_087152.1:21285000-21295000 GCF_035594125.1 Scylla paramamosain | reverse complement strand
CTGCAGCTTGACAGAAGAGCAGATGGAGCGGAAATCAAACATCCCCCCGCAACCACCACCACCACCAAAATCCCTGCTACGACATCAGCTGCGGCAACCCATCAACACCCACCACTACCTCTTCCATGTACACCTCCATCTCCAGGTGTGATATCTTAGATGAATGTACTGCTGAATAGTACACAGCTGCGAAGTCTCCTCAGTAACATGATCTGTGGCAAATGCATGAAGAATATCGAGGTTGTCGTCAATAACAAGGGAATGAACTCGGAATGCTCTGTCATTTGTTCATGCGAGAGTCCCAGGACTGCAGCACCACCATCCATGTTGTCTTTTACCACCTGTCTGCCAAGGATGTCGTACAGCATAGTCTCTGTCCTCCTGGAGAAGAATTTTGGTGCTTCATGCAGAGGGCAGAGGCTCTGGGGAAGGAGTCAGAGCCTCACAGCACCAAGAAGCTCTACCTGTCCAACATCCCTGGCGAGCAGCTGGAGTTTGTAAAGGGTGTTTACAAAGACCTTGCAAATCCAGCACTGCTGCAGAAGTGCTTCTTTGGACGCATCCAGAATCCAAAACAAAAGTCTACACTCAAAAGTCTGGAGGAAGGTGTCAAAGGACAAATTTGCTGGACTACACAGGACTTGCTTTGTGTCGCGGATGACAATCTGGGAGCACAATTTTGGATACTCTGAGTCCAATTTGCTGCAGTGCATTGAATTTGGAGTGTCTAGCCCCATCACTAAAGCACAAGAGAGAAGAGATAAGGAGAGAAAGAGGCACCAAACACCAAGACATAAAAAGAAAACAAAAGCAGGAGAGGATACACAGCAGGAATCCCAGACTGGAAGGAAGAGGAAGAGACTAACAGATACATCATACCAGGCTGGGGCACACTAGTAGTTGGTACAAATTTCCTATCTCGCCCTCATGTAATTTGTAAGTTTTTTTTTAATGGTTAGTAAATGTAAGCAAAACTTTACATACATTTTTCTCAAAACTAAAAATCTTTAACTTCAAATGAGTATATCTCAAAAATTTATCATCCAATTTTCAGTCTGTTTTTTTTTTTCCAGTAGAGAAAAGAAAGGAAAAAATCTCTACCCAAATCATTGCTCTAACTCAAAATCCAAATTTTTTATTGAATAATCATTAAGAAAAAAATCAAGAAAATACATAGTGTACAAAAACAAAAATTTTTAAAATGTAATTTTTGTCTGATCTACAAAGTTTGGATCAGGATTGTAGTACAATATTTGAACTAAATACTGTGTCAAGCAAAAAGATGTAAGGTAAGTTTCTTCATAGATTAGCTCATTTAAAAAAAAAGAAAAAAAGAAAAAGAAAATAGCTTATGACTCAAAACCACTGACTTGGAGAAACAACACCTCAACCAGAATTAATATATGTTCTGAACTCTATTGTGTGTAAATATTTCAGCTTGATTGGGTAAAAAATAAGCGAGATAACATTTTTGCCAGTTGTGCCCCTTAATGGTAAGAGTATAGATGGAGGAAAAATGAAAAGAAATGGGGAAAGAAAAAGAAAATATTTATTTCTTAATACTTCCTCTCTCCCTCAGGTTCTTTACTTGCTCCTCACCATAGGTGGGCATCATTTCAGTAAATTATAATGATAATTTATCGTGATAATGATATTGGCTTATTGGTTATCTGATAATTATTTTTCCCACATTATCGATTCATCAGTATCGCCAATACTTTTGATTTCAAACTAGTGATAATTAATAATTTTAGTTTTTGTTTAGTTTTAATTAGTGAAGAGACAATAAACATTGAATTTGAATTTTTCTGAGATTTTTCAAATTTTTCTATAATAAAGGTAAAGATTTATCAATTTTTTATTTAAAATATCAATATCATTATTGCTAGTATTGGAATTTTGGATTTATTGGTTATTGGGAGTTATGAGGTAACTACTTATGAATATTCAGAGATATGAGCAGTCAACTCGCAAAATGGAAATTGTGCTCTTGATATCGTTCTCTTTGCCAACCAGAAGTTCAGATTTGGTGCTACATGCCATATTTACCTAGTACACTGCTTTGCCACAACCCAAGCAGTGCAGCAGCATGGAGAAGGACTGCCCACTGCCAGAGAGCATAGGCCCTGCAGCAGTTTATTTTGAGACGCTAGTTTAAAATTCAAATTTAATTTAAAAACCAGTTGTGCTGCACTGTAGTGAGTCTGGCTTGAGATTCCACAGCATACGAACCTCTGCCAGTTGGTCTCTGAGAGGGATAGAGATGGGAGGGTTGCACTGCATGGTGTAGAAAGCCTGCTCCATTACATTAATTCCACTAACAGGCAAACATACCTGTCTTATGCTTTCAGCCAGCCATCTTAATAAATTATATGAATAAAGGCATGTCTAATCAAAGGAGGAGAGAGGGAGAAAGGAAAAAAAATGTACATGAGAGAGAGAGAGAGAGAGAGAGAGAGAGAGAGAGAGAGAGAGAGAGAGAGAGAGAGAGAGAGAGAGAGAGAGAGGGGCATCTGATTTTAACCTGGCTTGTATGCCTGGCATATTTGAGTCTTGTGGTTAGTTAGAACAGTCAGGAAGTTAATGAGGAAAGCTAAGGACAATTATGAATTAAAGGTAGCCAGCCAGGCAAAGACGGACCCCAAGGGATTTTATCAGGTATACAGGACGAAGAATAAGGATACTGTAGATCCAATAAAGGCAGCAGATGGGGAGCTGGTTAGTTCTTGGGAGGAGATAAGTAAACTTCTGAATGATTATTATTTAACTGTCTTCACCCAGGAAAACATGCAGGATATGCCAGATAGTGAACAGGTGTTTAGAGCAGATGAGAATGAGAAGCTGACAGATATTTCCATAACTAGGGAGATAATGGAACAGGATATAGATAGGCTAAAAAAGTTCAAGACACCAAGACCTGATGAAATATATCCCAGAGTACTTAAGGAATGTAAAGAGATTATTAGTGAGCCATTAGTTTCTGTGTTTAGGAAAGCACTGGAGTTTGGTGAGGTACCAGTAATGTGGAGGCAGGCTAATGTAGTACCCATCTTTAAGAAAGGAGATAAAACTTTAGCGCCTAATTATAGACCTGTCAGCTTAACTTCAGTTGTAGGTAAAATGTTAGAGTCAATAATAGTGAGGAACATTAGGGAACATTTAGACAAACATAACTTGATAAATCAGTCACAGCATGGCTTCACGAAGGGGAAGTTTTGCCTGACAAACTTGTTAAGTTTATACAGTAAGGTGTACGAGGCAGTAGATAATGGTGATAGTTATGATATCTTATATCTGGACTTTAGTAAAGCATTTGACAAGGTACCCAATCAAAGGCTCCTGAGAAAGGTTAGGGCACACGGGATAGATGGGAAGGTGTTATGCTGGATAGGGTCATGGCTTGGTAACAGGCGACAGAGAGTGGTAATAAACGGCTGGAAATCCGAGTGGGGTCATGTAATTATTGGGGTGCCACAGGGATCAGTATTAGGGCCATTGATATTTCTAATATATATCAATGACTTGGATAGTGGAATTAGTAGTGATATTAGTAAATTTGTGGATGACACAAAGATAGGTAGATTAATTAGGTCAGAATCGGATGCCATCGCCTTGCAGGCTGACTTAGATAGAATGAATGAATGGCCGGATAGATGGAAAATGCAATTTGATATCAATAAATGCAAAGTGCTTAGCGTAGGTAGAGGAAACCCACACAATAGGTACACATTAAACAACCAAACTCTGGTAGGTACAGGGTACGAGAAAGATTTAGGAGTTATAGTTAGCTCTGAACTCCGTCTAGGGAAACAATGCATAGAAGCCAGAAACAAGGTAAATAGGGTACTAGGATTAATTTTTAGGAGTGTTAAAAGTAGAAGGCCGGAAGTAATATTAAAGTTATACTTGGCGCTGGTCAGACCTCATCTAGACTACGCTGTGCAGGTCTGGTCCCCACATTACAGGAAAGATATAGGTCTATTAGAATCAGGACAGAGGAGAATGACAAAAAAAATACAGGGGATGAGGAGTATTCCTTACGAGGTGAGGTTGAAGCTGTTAAATTTACATTCTTTAGAGAGACGTAGGTTAAGAGGGGACCTGATAGAAGTCTTTAAGTGGTTTAAGGGTTATAACAAGGGAGATGTAAGCAAAATTCTTAGGATCAGCAACCAGGGTAGAACAAGAAATAACGGGTTTGAGCTCAAAAAATTTAGGTTTAGGAAGGAGATAGGAAAAAATTGGTTCTCAAATAGAGTGGTAGATGAGTGGAATGGACTCATTAATCATGTAGTTAGTGCTAGGACACTAGAGAGCTTTAAGAGAAGATTAGACAAGTTTATGGATGGGGATAACAGATGGAAATAGGTAGGTGTGTTTCATACAGGGACTGCCACGTGTAAGCCTGGTCGCTTCTTGCAGCTTCCCTTATTTCTTATGTTCTTATGTTCTTATGTTTGGCAGAAGCCTCAATTCTGTCACTACTCAGTAGTATCACATCATCTGTAAGGCTCTCTCTCTCTCTCTCTCTCTCTCTCTCTCTCTCTCTCTCTCTCTCTCTCTCTCTCTCTCTCTCTCTCTCTCTCTCTCTCTCTCTCTCTCTCTCTCTCTCTCTCTCTCTCTCTCTCTCTCTCTCTCTCTCTCTCTCATAGCATCAAGTATCAAGTAAGTAAGCATTACATTGTTTGCAGAATGTATGATGCTTTTTTGTACTGAAAAATTACGATGACAAGTTATGAGCAAAATGACTTATGAATAGCCTTCTGGAATGTATCTTGCTTGTAACTCGATAATTATTACTTATTACTGATAAGGTTATTGTTATCAGTTTATCAGTTATCTTGATAAATTCTTTTGTTATCATGCCCAGCTATGCTCCTCAACCTTGCTGCTTATTTTATTATTTCTATTTTCTCCCCATCCTCCTCCTCCTCCATCTTTTTTACATTTCCTTGCCCTGTGTACTCTCCTTTCCCAGTTACGTCCCTCCTCTTCTTCCTTTCCTCTCCCTCTTTCTTGTCTCAAACCTCCCTTCCTGTCACATCCCCTCCCCTTTATCTCAGAGATAAGGGACAAGGGAGAGGAAGGCAGGAAAATGGGAGGGAGGAAAGAGGAGGAGGTAGAGAGAGAGAGAGAGAGAGAGAGAGAGAGAGAGAGAGAGAGAGAGAGAGAGAGAGAGAGAGAGAGAGAGAGATAGAGAGAATTTTATCATTAGTAATATTATTAAGAACAATATTTGTGCTTAGTGTACTACTGCTTGAACTCCACACCTATAGGTCTAGGCTTACAGGCCTAGGCTTCTTTGTTACAGCTGCATGAGGTGCACGGTAATTATTAGATACTCCTTTTCAAGAAATAAGTGCGTCTAATGTGCTGGCAAATATGGTATGTACCGAGGTGCTGCTGGTGTTTCTTAGGTACTGTGCTGTTACACCATCCTCCCATCCTGCCTCCTATTGAATAGGGATATCAGGTGAATGAGTCACATTTTGAAGCTTCTTCCATTTATTCTGGTGTAGAGATGAGGTAAAGAATATAGAGTGTGCTTGCCTTGAAGTGTTATGCTAACATCCTCCACCTGACTCTTGGATCCTTAATATATTTTATGTACCCAGGCCTGAGAGGTATCCACCAATCGTATACAGTACATATATCATGTGGTTGAAGAGAAAAGGGTGTGGAGGGGCAACAAAAATCCAATAAAAAAAAAGGCCTACTGAGATGCTGGTCCCTGAATAGGGTCCAAAGTGGTAATCAAAAATTGAAGGATAAGTGTCTTGAAACCTCCTAAGGAATTCAAGTTTTAGGAAGGAGGAAATACAGAAGCAGGTAGGAAGTTCCAGAGTTTACCAGAGAAAGAGATGAATGATTGAGAATACTGGTTAACTTCTATTAGAGAGTTGGACAGAATAGGGGTGAGAGAAAGAAGAAAGTCTTGTGCAGCAAAGCCATGGGAGGAAGGGAGGCATGCAGTTAGCAAGATCAAAAGAGCAGTTAGCATGAAAATGATGGTAGAAGATAGCAAGAGATGCAACATTGCAGCGATGAGAAAGAGGTTGAAGACAAAGGAGAGGAGTTGATGAGATGAAAAGTTTTTGATTCCACCCTGTCTAGAAAAGTGGTATGAGTGGAGCCACTCCAGACATGTGAGGCATACTCCATAAATGGACAGAAAAGGCCCCTATATAGAGTTAGCAGCTGGAAGGGTGAGAAAAACTGGCTGAGGCATCTTAGTATGCCTAACTTCATAGAAGCTGTTTTAGCTAGAGATGAGATGTGAAGTTTTCAGTTTAGATTATAAGTAAAGAACAGACCGAGGATGTTCAGTGTAGAAGAGGGGGCAGCTGAGTGTCAGTGAAGAAGAGGGAATAGTTGTCTGGAAGGTTGTGTCGAGTTGATAGATACAGGAATTGAGTTTTGAAGCATTGAACAATACTAAGTTTGCTCTGCCCTAATCAGAAATTTTAGAGAGATCATAGGTCTGGCATTCTGTGGCTTCCCTGCATGAACTGTTTACTTCCTAAAGTGTTGGATGTCTACAAAAAGACATGAAAAGAGAAGGGTCAATTATCAGTGTAGGAGTGGAGAGAGCAGGAAGTTTGATTTAAAAGATCATTGATGAATAATAGGAAGAGAGTGGGTGACAGGACAGAACCCTGAGGAACACCACTGTTAATAGATTTAGGAGAAGAACAGTGACTGTCTACCACAGCAGCAATAGAAGGGTCAGGAAGGAAACTTGAGATGAAGTTACAGAGAGAAGGATAGAAGTCATAGGAGGGCAGTTTGGAAATCAAAGCTTTGTGCCAGACTCTATCAAAAGCTTTTGGTATGTCTAAGGCAACAGCAAAAGTTTTACCAAAATCTCTAAGAGGATGACCAAGAGTTGGTAAGGAAAGCCAGAAGATTACCAGTAGAGCAGTCTTGATGGAATCCGTACTGGTGATCAGATAGAAGGTTGTGAAGTGATAGATGTTTAAGAATCCTCCTATTGAGGATAGATTAAAAAACTTTAGATAGGCAGGAAATTAAAGCAATAGGATGGTAATTTGAGAGATTAGAATGATCACCCTTTTTTAGGAACTGGCAAACTTCCAACAAGGAGGAAAGGTAGATGTTGACAGAGTTGAAAGAGTTTGACTAGGTAAGCTGCAAGCATGGAGGCACAGTTTCAGAGAACAATGGGAAGGAGCCAACCAGTCCATAAGCCTTCTGAGGGTTTACACCAGTTAGGTCATGGAAAATGTCATTGTGAAGAATTTTAATAGGTAGCATGAAATAGTCAGGGCAGAGGAGCAGGAGAAACAAGCCCTGAATCATTCATGGTAAAGTTTTTAGCAAAAATTTGAGAGAAGAGTTCAGCTTTAGAGATAGATGTGATAGCAGTGGTGCCGTCTTGTTGAAATAAGGAAGGGATAAAAGAAGCAAAGTTATTGTAAATGTTTTTGGCTAGATGCTAGAAGTCGTGAGTCTAGGACTTCGGCTAGAAACTGGAAGTCGTGTTGTAAATCTTGAAATATTTTGACAGTTTCTATTAATGAGGAAGTTTTTGGCTAATTGGAGAACTGACTTGCTATGGATCCAGGCAGAAATTAGGGAAGGGTGATCTCCTAGGGGACTTGACACACCAAGGCTATAGTCTTTTTATTCCTAGAAGAATGTTTGGGCATTTGCCGAGTAGGGGAATTCCCTGGCAGTTATGTTGCTGCGTCTATAGAGGACCAATTATTTGTTTAACAGCTTGGTGGAAAGGACAGGTGACACCCCCCCCCCCACTCTCTCTCTCTCTCTCTCTCTCTCTCTCTCTCTCTCTCTCTCTCTCTCTCTCTCTCTCTCTCTCTCTCTCTCTCTCTCTCTCTCTCTCTCTCTCTCTCTCTCTCTCTCTCTCTCTCTCTCTCTCTCTCTCTCTCTCTCTCTCTCAGTATTGTATGATTTTGTGTGAATAAATTTTCCATAACTTATTTGTTTGTGATTTTTATGTTGTGTAATCTGAATTGGGGGCAGAGCAGATTTATTGCACTATCATCTCACTCACATTAATGGCTTTGGTTATTTGAGCTATTGCTCTGGATGGTGCAATGATAGGACCTCTTTTGGCTTTTTCTTCTAAAAGTACTTATTCATGTTGTAAATAAGTTCTTTCTTCTGTCTGTGAATGCTTGGGAGTTGCTCCCATTGTGGGAGTGTCCCCTGAGAGTCTGAGGCACTCCTCTCTCTCACCTGAGTCACCTGACCCTGCTGGTAAGCAGCCAGGGTGCTTGACCTACATGATAACGTTGCATAGCTATGTTGTCAAATGATGTGATATTATTGTAAAACCCATACTATTTATTATCTTAAAACCTTAATTATTTGTAGCACTGCATGGTTTGATGAGTTAAAAAATCCATACTTAATACTTGAATTTCAATAAAAAATAAAAAGAACTGATATATTTAAGAGAAATTGTGTGATGTGACAGAGTAGCTAATGGGACTTGGTCAGTGCCTAAACATTCTTCTGACAGTAAAAGGAATATAGTCAGATGAGGTGCGAGGTATGTGCCTCCCATGTGGTGATGTGTATCCCTGTGATCATGTGCGTAGAATAGGTATGTTACAAACATGCCTGGCACTCACCACAGCCAGAGGTGACCAACAGGGATCCATGGGTGAATCAAGTGGGGGGAGGGAAGTGAGATGCCAACTACAGTCAAGGCCACTGAGAGGGGGATAATGGAACATTTATCAAAACAGTACTTCCTTCTTTATTCACAATAAATAACGTGGCACAGAACAACAAGCTTACAGATCAATAAACTCCTCCTTGTCACAGAAGAACAACAAGTCTCTCTCAGCAGAGTCCAATATCGTTGTGTAATCATAGGGAGCAAGTCAGGGAGTGGACCAATATGGGGCCGCCAAGCAAAGTGAGAGCACTCAGTCTGTAGGGTCCAGTGATGTGGTGTAATCATAGGGAGTGAGTCAGGGAGTGGACCAATGTAGAGCTGCCAAGCAAGGTGAAGACACTGTCTGCAGGGTCCAGTGACATGGTGTAATCACAGGGGGGCAAGTCAGGGAGCTGACTAATGCATGGCTGCCAAGCAAGATGAAGACTCTTTTGCTCCTGGCCGCCACCACTGCCCTGTATAGCTTCTGTTCACTCTTGATTGGAAGGCGCCCCACAGCCAATCAATGCTCTCGCAGCCACCTGCGAAACAGACCACCCAAGTCGACTACTACCAAGGTGACATGACAACCACCACTGCCTTGCAACTTCATAACAAATACATTAGATAATATTTAGTACATATTCACTCATTCATTCATATCTATCCATCTATCTATCCATATCTGTTCATTTATCTGTCCATTTATCTGTCTATTCATTCACTTATCCATATATTCATCTATCCATTCATTTAGCTATCCATTCATCCATCCATTCCATTCTATTCCATTCCATTCTATCCACTCATCCATCCAACCATCCATCCATTTAACCATCTATCAATCCCCTCATCCATCCATTTATCCACTTATCCAGTTATCCATCCATCCATGAAAAAACATTTTCTAAACTGTTTAAAAACTGTTTGGAAACAAAATGGAAATAGTTTGTTAACAATACGAAAACAGTTTCCAAACGATTAAGGAACAGTTTGCAAACTTTGTTTTCAAACAGTGTTTCCTGATGTGGACAGGTCTTTAGCAATGTCTCTTACTCTGTCAGCTATTTAGTGCTTTTAAATTAATTTTCATTACTGTTTACATGTTTCTTTCCCTAATAAAGTTTGATAGTGCTATAGATGCATAGTTATTATTAATATATATATTTTTTTAATGGTAGTAATTATGTATAAACAAAACACTTGGTGGTGTTGATGCCCAGTGGTGTCATTGCACCAAGAGTGGGTCATGTCACATGGTCAGGAATAACTGTGTCAATCCACAGGTCACTTGGCCCAGATTGATATGCAAAATGTAGCTCTCATACACTGCACAGTCAAAAGAAAAGAAAA
>NC_087152.1:21235000-21282500 GCF_035594125.1 Scylla paramamosain | reverse complement strand
ACACAAATGGAGTTGCCTGGCATGCTGCCCAAGGAAAAAGTGTCATACAGTTCATTGGCAAGGTGTCCCTCACAGAGACCGCAGCATACTTAACCACTCAGTCCTTAAGTTTGTGTTATTTAGAAGTGAATTGCTGGTCTTCCAGGCCTTGCAATATCGTCAGTTGAATAAAAGCAATCATATAGGGCCGATTCTTTGCTTTTTTTTTTTATTGAAGGAAAGCGACAGGCAGACATAACAGTTATTCTTGTTTAATGGTTGTCACATCTAAAGAACAGGCATATAGGATATGCCATAGCCTGGTTAAGACATTCTGGATCAAAATGATGCCTGATATTGGCCAATATGACTAGTAAAACACACTGCATGGTACTGTACATATGGCAGTTATGAAATGAAATGTTAAAGCATCTCTTTGTTGGTATTTGCACACTATTTTCACGTTTTGGGTACATTCACCTCATAGGTATCTATGTTTATGATCCTATTCTGTCTAGACAGACTGCAAGTATAATATAATGAAATACGGTCTATTATTAGTGATTATGAAGCAAGATGAAACTGTGATGTAGGGAGCACTTCTAGCAACTGTTAAGGTCATATGTCATTCACAAGGGTGAGAACAAGGTCCTTTGTGCCACTGTTCAGATTCTAAAATGTTAAGGGAATGTTCTGTCCCGTGTATCACTTTTTCAATGCTGTCCTACTTCACCTGTGCAAATACAAGCCACTCTGCAGAGTATTTTAGTGTGAATTAGTTGTATCAGTCATGACCTCACACTGCATTATGGCACTGTACCTGAACAAAATGATATGTTGGAAGTCGTGTCCCAAGACAGGAAGGCTATTCTGACACCTTTACCTGCCTTGCCAGAATGCTGCACACTTCTGAAAGGCTTGACTGTTCCATGCTCATTGTAAGCAAATGTTACTATTCACTTAGTTTGAAACAATTCATGCTACACAGTTTTAATAATGCTTTTCATTCATGACTAACTTATATGCACATAATTATGTATGTTTGAGATTTTAATGAAAACAATACATGCACATTGACTTGTTTTCACCTAACATGTCTACATTGCTGCCCATGAGTAGCTGTGTCTTTTGCTCCACCCAGCTGCCCCCCCCACAATTCTTGCAAGCCCTTATAAAGCTTGTGGCTCAGGATAGTTGTAAGGTTCTGAAGCTCCCAGGAGACCTGTGTGAAAGGAATGCATCAGAAAATGCCTGCTTCTGAGACACTTGCAAAGAACTGAAGAAGATACCTTTAGACACATCAGAAGCTTTTGAGAGTCTGGCACAAAACCTTGATTTTCAAACTACTCTCTTACAGCTTCTATCCTTCTCTCTGTAACTTCATCTCAAGTTTCCTCTCTGACTGTTCTATTGGTGTTGTAGTAGATGGTCACTGTTCTTCTACAAATTCTATTAACATTGGTTTTGTTCTGTCACCCACTATTTTCCTATTATTTACCAGTGATCTAAACCAGACCTCTTGTCCTATCCATTCCTACACTGATTGTACCACTGTGCACTTTTCCACGTTTTAGTAGACATCCAACCCTTCAGGAAGTAAGCAACTCATGCAGGGAAGCCACAGAATGCCTGACCAAATATCTCTAAATTTTTTAATTGGGGCAGAGCAAACTTAATGTTAAATGCCTCAAAAAAACTTCTGATCTCTTTAAAATTTCTAATTGGGGCAGACCAAACTTAGTAATGTTCAATGCATCAAAAGCTAAATTCCTCCTTCTATTAAACTCAACACAAGCTTCCAGATATCTATCTCCTGTTCTGCAATGACACCCAACTGTCCCCCTCTTTTACACTTAACATCCTTGGTCTATCCTTCACTTATAATCTAAACTGGAAACTTCATATCTCATCTCCAGCTAAAGCAGCTTCTGTGAAATTAGACATTCTGTATTGTCTCTGCCAGTTTTTCTCAACCTCCACCAGCTGTTAACTCTGTACAAGGACCTTAGCTCTACATGTATGGAGTTTGCTTCATGTAAATGGGGCATGGGTTGGGGGGGGATGGGGGGTTTCACTCATACCACTCTTTAAGACAGGGTGGAATCAAAAGGATTTCTTTTTATCAACTCCTCTCTTCTAACTGTTTCTCTTCTAACTGTCTGTCTTCAGCCTCTTTCTCATCACCACAATATTGCATCTCTTCCTATCTTCTACCAGTATTTTCATGCTAACTGCTCTTCTGATCTTGCTAACTGCATGCCTCCCCTCCTTCTGTGGCCTCAGTGCACAAGACTCTTCTTTCTCTCATCCCTATTCTGTCCACCTCTCTAATGCAAGAGTTAGCCAGTATTCTTAATCATTCATCCCTTTCTCTGGTAAACTCTGGAACTCCCTGCCTAATTCTGTATTTCTTTTTCATGCAACTTGGACATTGAATAGGGAGGTTTCAAGAGACATCCTTTTTTTTTTTTTATTCTGTCTGATATTTCTCTGGGAACTGGCATTAAGTGGGCCTTTCTTTTTATTATAAATAAATGAATAAATTTATGATGAAATATAACATTTTTTTCCACAAAACATTTTAATAATATAGGGGTGCATCTTATGCAGAGATGCATCTAATACACTGGCAAATGTGGTATATACCATATTTGCTGGCACATAAGAAGCACTTTTTTCTTGAAAAAAAGTATCTAATAGTTACCATACATCTCATGCAGCTGTAGTACAGATACCCAGGATTGTAAGCTTATGCTTAGGTGTGGAGTTGAAGTAATAGTACACTATGCACAAATACTGTTAAATTCTCTCTCTCTCTCTCTCTCTCTCTCTCTCTCTTCCTCTCTCTCTCTCTCTCTCTCTCTCTCTCTCTCTCTCTCTCTCTCTCTCTCTCTCTCTCTCTCCTCCTCCTCTCTCCTCTCTCTCTCTCTCTCTCTCTTTTTATTTATGCAAATCTACATCATATGTGTTTACAGAGTTGCTGTACATATACTTTACATATTTAATACAGCAAATTAGGCTAAAGAAGTCACTGTTAATGCCTTCTATCTGAAAGCCTTTCTTTGTCTGTCTGTGGGAACCACACATTCACTGCAGTCTTGAACTGCTGCCTGGTCCAGCCGTCAACACTTGGCTGCATGGTAACAAACGCTTTCCACCAGCCAATGTATGTGTTCAGAAACTGTCTGCTGGTGCCACATTTTGCATCTGGGCTGGAGCAGCTCCCCAGGGGCGCGTGTGACAGCTCTGGTGGTGACTTCGGCATGTTGGGCAGGCTGCCGGAGAGCCTGTAGGTGTGGCACCCGTTGCCTGTTGCACCTTGAACATGACGGTGAGGCCTGCCACGTCTCACCGGTGCTGGAGGGTGTGCAGTGCATGCTGAAGGCCGAGCTCACTGTTCCTGATGAGTCGCACTGCTCGGTCCTGCGCCTTGTCCAGAGCGAGGTGCTTGTTTGCCATGCCGCCCCAGGCCAGGCATGTGTACTCCAAGGAGGAGTGTACCTGCGCCTTGTAGAGTAACTCCAGTCCCTTGGCGTCAAGGAGGTAGGAGATTCTCCTCGAGGATGCCAGCTTCCCCGAGGCCTCTCTGGCGAGTTGCTCCACATGGGTTCTGAAGGTCAACTTATGGTCGTAAGTGACCCCCAGCACCTCCACCTCATCCCACAGTGTCAGTGTCTCCCCATTGAAGGTGAGGCACAGGGCTCTACTTGTCCTGTTGATAGTGAGTGGCTGGGTTTTGTGAGCGGCAAACTTTACTTGCCACTTCCTTCCCCAGGCTGCAACATGGCTCAGGGTGGCATTGATGTTGCAGTTGGCTGCAGCTTCCTCCTCCAGTCCATAGCTGTGGGATAGTGTTATGTCATCTGTAAATGCCTTTGCAGTAGGAACGAGGTGCATCAGATCATTGACATACACATATCCACAGCAAAGGGCTGAGGCAGCTTCCTTGAGGAACACCTGCCCTTATGGGCTGTGGCGTTGATTCCTGCCCATTGAGATGTCTGTCTCTCAAGTAATTCTCAAGGAGCTGGAGGAGTGGCCCTGTCCACGCCTACAGCACAGAGCTTTGTGATGCGGGCTGCGTGCCACACTTTGTCGAACGCCCCCTCGATGTCAAGAGCCATGACAGCTGTGGTCTTCCCTTGGTCCAGGGCCCCACTGCACTCTGTTGAGAGGAGCAGGTGCAGATCTGCCGCCAACCTCCCCTGCCCGAACCCAAACTGTCTGTTGCTCAGCAGGTGGTGCCTCTCGAGGTGCCGCGTGACTCTTGAGGCCACAACAGTTTCCAGCACTTTGGCTCAGCACAGGCAGCAGGGACACGGGTCTGTAGTTTTTTGCCTGTCTTTGCATTTTTCTTATGCAGAGGCACCACACTACTCCCCTTCCACATTTCAGGCCATGTGGCGTTGCTGAGGCAGTGGTTAAAGAGTGAAGCGAGTGGGCGCGCCAGCTCCACAGCACATTGTTGTAGTACGTGGGGACTAATGTCCTGTGGCACTACCACTTTTTTCCTGTCCAAGTTTGAGAATATCACTTTCACTTCCTCTTCACTTGTATTCACTGTCTCTAGTGTTTCTTTCACAATTTAAGGGAGTAGCGGAGATGGTCTTTCAGGGTCGGGGATGCACATCTTTTCAGCGAAGTGCTTGGCCAGGAGGTCCGCTTTGTCATGAGCAGTGTGGGCAATGCTGCCATCTGCCCGGTGGAGTGCAGGGATGGAAGTGCCCCGTGACTCACCCTGCTGGTCCTTGACAAGGCTCCACCACGGTTTACAACCAACCTGGCCTCCCCTTAGCTTACTCTTGAGGTTAGCTTTCCACTGCTCCGCTGCCCATGTTTGCGTGGTATTCATGTGCATTGTTGCCTCTCGGTTCCTTAACTTGTTCCTGGCAGTGGAGTGTCTCTTAAGAGCATTTCAGGCTCAGTGCTTGGCATCAGAGGCAGTGCGGCATGCAGGGCCAAACCAGGGCTGGTCTGATGCCTTGGTTTTGTGGTCCGAGTGTGGCACCCAGCGGGCCTGCAGGGCGTGGAGCAGCTGGGTGAGCCGCCTCACCTGCTGGTTAGCGTCGCCACGCAGCACATCTCCCCAGTCCATGGTCCTCAGGGCGGCACAGAGGGCATCCCAGTCGGCGGCCTCCCACCTCTAGAGG
The DNA here is from genome assembly GCF_035594125.1 of Scylla paramamosain. NCBI lineage: Eukaryota > Metazoa > Arthropoda > Malacostraca > Decapoda > Portunidae > Scylla > Scylla paramamosain. The sequence continues at coordinate 21,277,371 of NC_087152.1, read as the reverse complement.
TTGCTGGTAAAGCTCTCCTCTCGTGGTGTCCTGAATTGCATCCTGGTGAGGACAGCCACGTGGTCTGAGGTGCCCACAAAGTCGAGTGGAGAACACTGTACTGTGTGGGGAGGAAGTTCTGTCACTACTGGGTACAGGGATGACCCAGACCTGTGCGTGGGGGAAGGTGACATAATTGTGCATGTCGTGCACCACCAGTAGGGAGTTAAAAGTGTCTCTCACCGTGTGCTGGTTCAGGTCGTCAATCACTACCACACTGTCACACTGACTGGCTGTCATGAAAGTGTCCAAGTTTTCTGGCAGGTAGTCTAGGCCGACTACCGATAGCAGGCCGATAGCAGCCCACACACAACAGACCTTTCCTGTTACTGTCCATTATTTTTAATGCCAGTAGCTCAAGTTCCCCAGGCACGGGCATGAGAGGCTCTACCACCATCTCTTTGTAGCAGAAGGCCACACCCCCGCCTTGTGTAGAGCGGCCAAGTACCCTTTAACCTTGGGCGTAATTATCTGGCACCTTGGAATTGAGAAAGGTCTCACACACGAACACTAAATCTACATCATTCTTAATAATAACACTGTGAGTGAGCTCCCCAATGTTCGTATGGAAGCCTCTCACGTTGGCCGACATTATCTTAAGTTCACTATTGGGCGACTTGTAGCATCGCTGGATAGTGTTGGGGAGTTGCTCCATACTGGAAGCCATAGGGGTGAGGGGCCAAGGGGTGTTGGTCAGTGGGGGGGACAGAGATGTATTTTCCAGGGTGTCTGCGGAGACGGTGGATGCAACCTCACTCAGAATTTTGTGAGGTCTGGCTGAACAAGCCACTGACCTCTGCTGCGGGTCCTTGCTGGTGTGAGTGGCCAAGAGGGTGTCCCACTATGGATATGGCCTTCCACTAGCACACACCTTTTCTCAGCAAGACCTGTAGTTATGGCTCTGTAGTTTGTCAGCTGACCTTTTGTCGTGGCCAACTCACTGCGAACCTTTCTTAACTGTTGTAACAGCTCCTCCTTTGTTAGGGTGTCCAGGCCGTCCTCCTGCTGCTCCTCAACCAGATCCACTGATGGTGTAGGGGGAAGAGAGGAGGAGGGAAGGGATGCTGTAGGTTCTTGTGAGTTTTCCACAAAAAATGTGACAGGATCAGTTATCCCCTGGATAACAGGAGGAGGAGGCAGTAGACACCTGCCGAAATGATAATTACTCCCAGTGAGGTCTAAAGCACTGTTCAGGGGGTGCTGTGAACTTATCATTAAACCCAGCTGTGACCTCATTGAACGTTTCCCTTTGTGTCTCACAACACAAGGGGGCAGTCACAGCCTGCCCTCTAAAGACAACTCTCTTCCTCCTCACAAAACTACAAGCACCTAATAACACACACACCCTTCACCCAAAAATTTTTAAATCATCATGGCGACTCCTACACCAGCCTCGGAGTCCCGATCTGGGGAGGGGACCATAAATGTCCCCAGGTTGGACTGCCTTTCTGTCGACGACCCTAAGTGTCTTGACACCCCCCTCAACTTTTTCTTCATTAACTTCTGCAACATTCGCGGTCTAAGATCTAATTTTCAATCTGTAGAACACCACCTCTCCTCTTCTAAACCTCATCTTCTTTTCCTCACTAAAACTCAGGTGTCTGAGGCAACTGACAGTAGCTCCTTTTCTGTTCCCTCCTACTTTCTCGATCCTCATTTTCGATCCAAAGCTGGATGCTGCGTTTATGTGCGCAATGACTTAAACCTGCTCTCGTGCCCACGCTCTTGAATCTTCCGAGTTTTCCACCATCTGGCTACGACTACAGAGTCACTCTCATACTAAATTTATCTGTGCTGTATACCTCTCTCCTAACTCCTCTGACTATAAAAAATTCTTTGACTACTTAACTTCCAAAGTGGAGCACATTCTGACCATCTTCCCTTTTGCAGAGATCTCCATTCTTGGAGACTTCAATGTTCACCACCAGCTTTGGCTTTCCTCTCCCTTCACTGACCATCCTGGTGAACTAGCCTAAAACTTTGCTATCCTCCATGACCTAGAGCAATTGGTGCAACACCCTACTCGTATTCCTGACCGTCTTGGAGATACGCCCAACATTCTTGACCCTTTCCTGACCTCTAATCCTTCTGCTTATGCTGTCACCCTTTCTTCTCCGTTGGACTCCTCCGATCACAATCTCATATCTTTATCTTGTCCTATCACTCCAATCCCTCCTCAGGATCCCCCTAAGCGAAGGTGCCTCTGGTGTTTTGCCTCTGCTAGTTGGGGGGACCTGAGGAGGTATTTTGCTGATTTTCCTTGGAATGACTACTGCTTCCGTGTCAGAGACCCGTCTTTGTGTGCTGAGCGCATAACAGAGGTGATAGTGTCTGGCATGGAGGCGTACATTCCTCACTCTTTTTCTCGTCCTAAACCTTCTAAACCTTGGTTTAACACAGCTTGTTCTCGTGCTATACGTGATAGAGAGGTGGCCCACAAAACGTACTTAAGCCTTCCATCACCAGAATCTCATGCACTTTATATTTCTGCCCGGAACCATGCCAAGTCTGTTCTCCAACTAGCCAAAAACTCCTTCATTAACAGAAAATGTCAAAACCTTTCAAGATCTAACTCCCCTCGGGATTTCTGGCATCTAGCCAAAAATATCTCCAATAACTTTGCTTCTTCTTCTTTCCCTCCTCTACTTCAACCAGATGGCACCATTGCTATCACATCTATTTCTAAAGCTGAACTCTTTGCTCAAACCTTTGCTAAAAATTCTACCTTGGATGATTCTAGGCTTGTTCCTCCCTCTCCTCCACCCTCTGACTACTTCATGCCACCTATTAAAATTCTTTGCAATGATGTTTTCCATGCCCTCCCTGGCCTAAACCCTCGGAAGGCTTATGGACCAGATGGGGTCCCTCCTATTGTTCTCCAAAACTGTGCCTCCGTGCTTGCACCTTGCCTAGTCAAACTCTTTCAGCTCTGTCTGTCAACATCTACCTTTCCCTTTTTGCTGGAAGTTTGCCTACATTCAATCTGTTCCTAAAAAGGGTGACCGCTCTAATCCCTCAAACTACTGTCCTATTGCTTGAATTTCCTGCTTATCTAAAGTTTTTGAATCTATCCTCAACAGGAAGATTCTTAAATATCTATCACTTCACAACCTTCTATCTGATTGCCAGTATGGGTTCCGTCAAGGCCGCTCTACTGGTGATCTTCTGGCTTTCCTTGCTGAGTCTTGGTCATCCTCTTTTAGAGATTTTGGTGAAACTTTTGCTGTTGCCTTGGATATATCAAAAGCCTTTGATAGAGTCTGGCACAAAGCTTTGATTTCCAAACTACCCTCCTACAGTTTCTATCCTTCTCTCTGTAACTTCATCTCAAGTTTCCTTTCTGACCGTTCTATTGCTGCTGTGGTAGACGGTCACTGTTCTTCTCCTAAATCTATTAACAGTGATGTTCCTCAGGATTCTGTCCTGTCACCTACTCTCTTCTTATTATTCGTTAATGATCTTCTAAACCAAACTTCTTGTCCTATCCACTCCTACGCTCATGATACCACCCTGCACTTTTCCACGTCTTTTCATAGACGTCCAACCCTTCAGGAGGTAAACATATCACGCAGGGAAGCCACAGAACACCTGACTTCTGATCTTTCTAAAATTTCTGATTGGGGCAGAGCAAACTTGGTATTGTTCAGTGCCTCAAAAACTTAATTCCTCCATCTATCAACTCGACACAACCTTCCAGACAACTATCCCGTGTTCTTCAATGACACTCAATTGTCCCCCTCTTCTACACTGAACATCCTCGGTCTGTCCTGATCTGGAAACTTCACATCTCATCTCTAGCTAAAACAGCTTCTATGAAGTTAGGCGTTCTGAGACGTCTCCGCCAGTTTTTCTCACCCCCCCCAGCTGCTAACTCTGTACAAGGGCCTTATCCGTCCATGTATGGAGTATGCTTCACATGTCTGGGGGGTTCCACTCATACTGCTCTTCTAGACAGGGTGGAATCAAAAGCTTTTCGTCTCATGAACTCCTCTCCTCTAACTGACTGTTTTCAGCCTCTCTCTCACCGCCGCAATGTTGCATATCTAGCTGTCTTCTACCGCTATTTTCATGCTAACTGCTCTTCTGATCTTGCTAACTGCATGCCTCCCCTCCTTCCACGGCCTCGCTGCACAAGATTTTCTTCTTTCTCTCACCCCTATTCTGTCCTCCTCTCTAATGCAATAGTTAACCAGTATTCTCAATCATTCATCCCTTTCTCTGGTAAACTCTGGAACTCCCTGCCTGCTTCTGTATTTCCACCTTCCTATGACTTGAATTCCTTCAAGAGGGAGGTTTCAAGACACTTATCCACCAATTTTTGACCACTGCTTTGACCCTTTTATGGGACTGGCATTTTAGTGGGTATTTTTTTTTATTAGATTTTTGTTGCCCTTGGCCAGTATCCTTCCTAAATAAAAAAAAAAAGAAAAAAATCCCTGCCAGGGCACGGAGCTGACCTGTGTCACCACACCTGTACTCTTACGTCACCCAGACAATGGACATGGCAGAGGTTGGGGCAGGATTCTGTGGTGCACTGCTGATTGGTCGTCAGTGACGCCTTACGGCCACAGACTGTACACCAGTAACTTGGTCTGTACCCACAGAGATCTTTCGGTCTTTCTGCGTGGCACTCATAGCACTCCAGCACCATTCTGTGAGTGTAGTGGGGTGGGCGGAGTGGAGTGGGCATGTTAGGGAGAGGGGTGCATGGGGGAGTTTCATCAGCTCGATAATCCCTTAATGATTGTGGGTGCAGTTTGGTGGAATTCCCGAGGGATTTCAGCCCCTGTAGTGTAGCCTAAGCAGGGTGAGGTCAGGACGACTAGCTCCTTACCGTGAACATGCTAGTTGGCGTCTACCTTGCTGCACTTCTTATTGTCACTGTAATTTTTCTGCACTGCACTGCACTGTTAAACATCACACTCACTCACTGTACATTTCACGATGTTGATGCCTCCGGCAATACAGAACACCAAGACCTTGTAGAACACAGTAAACTCAATGTCCACGTGCTGGCAATGTTGTGTTTCACTCAGTGGGTCGCTGTTTCCACTTAAGTAACTTTTCTTCCACCAGTAAGTTTACAGGTTTTTATATGGAAAAACACCTGTGTGTCATGAATAGAATGAAGTTCAATATGATATATGGTTCTCACACTGCCGGAGCGACCTCGAACACGTCCTCTCCTGACGACCTCTCAGTGACCTCTCTCTCTCTCTCTCTCTCTCTCTCTCTCTCTCTCTCTCTCTCTCTCTCTCTCTCTCTCTCTCTCTCTCTCTCTCTCTCTCTCTCTCTCTCTCTCTCTCTCTCTCTCTCTCTCTCTCTCTCTCTCTCTCTCTCTCTCTCTCTCTCTCTCTCTCTCTCTCTCTCTCTCTCTCTCTCTCTCTCTCTCTCTCTCTCTCTCTCTCTCTCTCTCTCTCTGTGATGGTAATACTGCACACCAGTTAGCAAGATCAGAGGAGCAATTAGCTTGAAAATAGTGGTGGAAGATAACTAGAGATGCAACATTGTGGCAGTGAGAAAGAGGCTGAAGACAATCAGATAGAGAAGAGGAGTTGATGAGATGAAAAGCTTTTGATTTCACCTTGTCTAAAAGAGTGGTAAGAGTGGAACCACCCCAGACATTTGAAGCATACTCCATACATGGATTGATAAGACCCTTGTACCAAGTTAGCAGCTGGGGGGGTGTGAGAAAAACTGGCAGAGACATTTCAGAATGCCTAACTTCATAGAAGCTGTTTTAGCTAGAGATGAGATGTGAAATTTCCAGTTTAGATTGTAAGAAAAGGACAGACCAAGGATGTTCAGTGTGGAAGAGAGGAACAGTTGAGTGTCATTGAAGAAGAGAGTTAGTTGTTTGGAAGGTTGTTTTGAGTTGATAGATGGAGGAGTTGAGTTTTTGAGGCACTGAACAATACCAAGTTTGGTCTGCCACAATCAGAAATTTTAGAGAGATCAGAAGTCAGGCATTCTGTGGCTTCCCTGCATGAACTGTTTACTTCCTGAAGGGTTGGACGTCCATGAAAAGATGTGGAAAAGTGCAGGCATGTATCATCAGCATAGGAGTGGATAGGACAAGAAGTTTGGTTTAGAAGATCATTGATAAATAATAGAAAGAGAGTGGGTGACAGGACAGAACCTGTTAATAGATTTAGGAGAAGAACAGTGACTGTCTACCACAGCAGCAATTGAACAGTCAGAAAGGAAATTTGAGATGAAGTTACATGGAAAAGGATACAAGCTGCAGGAGGATAGTTTAGAAATCAAAGCTTTGTGCCAGACTCTATCAAAAGCTTTTGATATATCTAAGGCAACAGAAAAAGTTTCACCAAAATCTCTAAGAGAGGGTGACCAAGATTCTGTAAAGAAAGTCAGATCATTAGTAGAGCGACCTTGATGGAACCCATACTGGTGATCAAATAGAAGGTTGTTAAGTGATAGATGTTTAAGAATCTTCCTGTTGAGGATAAATTAAAAAACTTAAGATAGGCAGGAAATTAACCCTTTACCAGGCACTCAAAGAAGCACTTAGAATTTCAATCCTGTTGCCAATGATCGTGAAAGTAGAGAACATTATAAGATATTTTCATAGATGAAATAAAAAAAATCTCTTTTTCAAGTTTGGAAAATGAGGTTGATGAACTGATCAAATATGGTAACCCACCTGGTTAAGGTAAAATAATGATTTTGATGAAGTGATCATATATGTGATCCTATCATAAAAAAAAAAAAATTGTGCAATTTTGAAAATGGAAAGAGATGGCTGAAAAACACATGATGAAAGATATAACATTGTAGTATAAAAAATACAAAAAAAAATATTATTGTACTCGAAACTTAATAAGGACTCTGAGAATTTACACATCAACATTACACAGTCCAAGTTACCTCCCCTGTTCCCACAGTGTCTGGTCCACCAATCTATGCCACAGCCTCATGGTAGACCACCAAGCAATTTCTCTTGGTAATGAGGCATAGGTGAACTTTCCAATGTTTGGAAGGTTTAGGTTGAGAAAAAGAGTGATGAATGTAGACCTCCATGCCAGACACTATCACCTCTGTTATGCATTCAGCACACAGAGATTGGTCTTTGATATGGAAGCAGTAGCCATTCCATGGAAAATCAGCATAATACCTCCTCAGGTCCCCCCAACTAGTAGTGGCAAAACAGCAGAGGTACTTCAGCTTTGGAGGATCCTGAGGAGGGATTGGAGTGATAGAAGATACAGATATGAGATTGTGATTGGAGAAGCCCAATGAAGAAGAGAGGGTAACAGCATAAGCAAAAGGATTAGAGGTTAAGAAAATGTCAAGAATGTTGGGTGTATCTGCAAAACGGTCAGGAATATGAGTAGGGTGTTACACCAGTTGCTCTAGGTCGTGGAGGATAGGAAAGTTAAAGGTTAATTCACCAGGGTGGTCAGTGAAGGGAGAGGAAAGCCAAAGCTACTGGTGAACATTGAAGTTTCCAAGAATGTAGGTCTCTGCAAAAGGGAAGAGAGTCAGAATTTGCTCCACCATGGAAGTTAAGTAGTCAAAGAATTTCTTATAGTCAGAGGAGTTTGGTGAGATGTATATAACATAGATAAATTTAGTTTGAGAGTGACTCTGTAGTCGTAGCCAGATGGTGGAAAACTTGGAAGATTCAAGAGTGTGAGCACAAGAGCAGGTTAAGTCTTTGCGCACATAGATGCACAAAGATTGGATTGAAAAGGAGGATAGAGAAAGTAGGATGGAACAGAAAAGGAGCTACTGTCAGTTGCCTCAGACACCTGTGTTTCAGTTAGGAAAAGATGAGGTTTACTAGAGGAGAGGGGGTGTTCTATAGATTGAAAATTAGGTCTAAGACTGCAGATGTTGCAGAAGTTAATGAAGAGAAAGTTAAGGAGGGTGTTAAGACACTTAGGGTCGATACCAGAAGAGGAATCTGACCTGGGGACATTTATGGTTCCCTCCCTGGATGGGGACTTTGAGGCTGGTTTAGGAGTTGCCATGATAATGGATTTTGAGTGAAGGGTGTGTGTGTAATTAGGTGCAAGTATTTTTTTGAAGGCATCATTTATGTTTTGATGGTGCTGTACTCCAGAATCAACTGTTGGGTCTTGCTGGCACCTACTAACAGGCATTCCTGCTCATTGCTTCTCGTTTTATCATGTATTTGGACTTGGCAAAGAAGGTGGCATAAAACATAAACATTGTGTGTTATCGATCGCAGAAAACATTAAAATTTCATTAGCTTTTCATATAGTGCTTAATTTTCTTCCCTATAAGGCACTCATTTTCTGTGAAATATATATGGCATATATATAACCATTACAAAATCCAGCATTTAAAAAAAATATGGCACTCTTCAGATCCAGATATTGCCAGATTTTTTAATGTCAACCTATATATATATATATATATATATATATATATATATATATATATATATATATATATATATATATATATATATATATATATATATATATATATATATATATATATATATATATATATATATATATATATATATATATATACAGAGGGTGTTCAAGTTACGAGCAGGGTACATTCCAGAAGGCTACTCTTAAGTTGGTTTGCTCATAACTCGTCATTGTAATTTTTGGGTACAAAAAAAGTATCATACATTCTGCAAACAATGTAATACTTACTTGATACCATGAGAGAGAGAGAGAGAGAGAGAGAGAGAGAGAGAGAGAGAGAGAGAGAGAGAGAGAGAGAGAGAGAGAGAGAGAGAGAGAGAGAGAGAGAGAGAGCAAATTGCCTTATGGGTCATGTGATACTATCTGAGTAGTGAGAGGCTTGAGGCTTCTACCAAACGCAAGACTCAGATATATCAGGCGTATGACCCAGGTTAAAATGAGATGCCTCTCTCTCTCTCTCTCTCTCTCTCTCTCTCTCTCTCTCTCTCTCTCTCTCTCTCTCTCTCTCTCTCTCTCTTTATTTATACTGGATCACAATAACTTAGTGACAGAGTAAATTATATACTACATTACATAATTACAGTGACTTTGAATGACTAAAGGAAACATTATCAGTATTTCCTAACCAAAAGCCAAACTCATATTTTCATACCCCCGCCAACACAATAACCAGTCATTTATCTGTTTTTTTAACCCCTGCAGGGTAGACCCTTTCAGGTCCACCTGTGTGGCTAATATCTTGTTCTGCCAACTAACGTACATGTTAGTAAACTGTCTCTGGTGGTGCCACGTTCTACACCGGGGCTGCAGGAGTTCCTCAGGGGCGTGGGTGATGGCTCTGATGTTCACTTGAGCCTGGTGGGGTGGTTGTTGTAGCTCCTGTAGGTGGCTCATGCGATACACATTCATCTTATACATGATGGTGATTCCTGCCACGTCCCACCAATGTTGTGAAAGGTGTGGAGGTATGACTCATGGCCAGCGTGGTTGTCTCAGGTGAGCTGTACCGCCCTCTCCTGTACCTTATAAGGGAGGGCGAGGTGCTTGTGGGCCGCACCACCCCATGCCAGGCTCACATATTCCAACAAGGATCTAGAAGTGCTTTATAAAAGCACTTCTAAACCCTTGCTATCCAGGAGCCATGGTATCCTCCTCAGAGAGGCCAGCTTTCCTGAGGCCTCTCTGGCAAGCTGCTCAATGTGGGTCCTGAAGCCCACGGTCATAGATGACCCCCAGCACCTCCACTTCGTCCTGCGGTGTTAGCATCTCCCTGGTGAAATTGAGGCACAGGGCCGGCCTTGACCTGGAGACAATGAGCAGCTTGGTTTTATGTGGTGTGAATCTCACCTGCCACGCTCTAACCCAGGCTGTGATGCAGTTCAGCATGTTGCTGAGCCGGGACTCAGCAGCAGCTTTCTTCCCTGTGGTGAAGCTGTGGGTCAGCATGAGATCGTCCGCATAAGCCCTAGAGCTGGGGAGGAAGTGCAGCAAGTTGTTTATATACAGGTTCCACAGCAGGTGGCCAAGGCAGCTCCCCTAAGGGATACCTGCTTTGACAGGTTGCACCTCAGACTCATGTCCTCCAACAGTCACCCTCAGGTGCCTGTCATTCACGTAATCACTGAGGAGCGACATGAGGGCCCCATTTACGCCTGCAGCATGGAGTTTGTTGACCAGGGCTGCATGCCTCACCTGGTCAAATGCGCCTTCAATGTCCAGCGCCACGATGGCAGTGGCCTTGCCTTGGTCCAGGGCAGCCCTGAGGTCAGTCATGAGCAGCAGATGCAGATCACCCGGTGACCGGCCCTGCCTGAAACCAAACTGCCTGGTGCAGAGCATGTGGTGTCTTTTGAAGTGATCAGTGACACTTGAAGCTTTACTAAGGACTGGCATTAGTGACACAGGGTGGTAATTTTTATTGTCACTTTTATCGTTTTTTTCACGAACTGGCTCAACACTGCTAGTTTTCCAGATTTTTGGCCATGTGCTGGATTCGAAGCACTGATTAAATAGAGAGGTGAGTGGACGTGCCAATTCACAGGCACACTGGTGAAGCAGGTGGGGACTTACTTTATCTGGCCCCACAGCCTTTCTGTTGTCCAGTTTTAAGAGTATTGTCTTCACTTCTGCTTCACTAGTTTTAACTGTCATTAATTTTTCTTTTATAATTTCTGGGAGAGTGGGAGGAGTTTTATCAGGGTCAGGGATGCACATTTTCCCAGCAAAGAGTTTGTCCAATAAGTTAGCCTTGTCCTGGGCAGTGTGAACGATGCTGCCGTCTCCTTGCACAACAGAAGGGATGGTGGTTACTTGCTCTTCGCCCTTCTGCTCCTTCACAAGGCTCCACCTCTTTGTCCCCACTTGGCCACCTCTCAATTTTTTCCTGAGGTTCTTCCTCCATTATTCTACTGCCTACTCCTGAGTGTCCCTGATACACTGGGTGTCTCATACCTTTGGGTGTCTCTTGTAGGCTTGCCAGGCGTGGTACTTGGCGTCAGAGGCAGTGCGACATTCAGGTCCGAACCAAGGTTGGTCAGGAGCCTTGGTTTTGTACTGGGCGTGTGGCACGCAGTGGACCTGCAGGGTATGGAGAATCTCAGTGAGCCGCCTCATCTGCAGGTCTGTGTCACCACAGAGCATGTCTTGTCAGTCCATCTCCCTCAGAGCAGATCGCATTGCTTCCCAATTGGCAGCCTCCCACTTTCAGAGGGTGTGGGTGTAGCACTCCTCACGTGACCTGCGAAAGTGGAGGTTGGTGAGCACAGCCACATGGTCTCATGAGCTCATGAAGTCCAGCGGCAAGCAATGAACTGTGTGGGCGGGGAGGTCCATCACCACAGGCTCCAGGGACGACCCAGACCTGTGTGGGGAATGTGGTGAAGTTTTGCATGTCATGCACCACTAGTAAGGTGTTGAAGGCATTTTGCACAGTGTGTTGATTCAAATCACCCACAATCACCACTTTGTTACACTGGCTGGTTGTCATCATATACATCATATAGTGTCCAGGTTCACTGTCAAAAAATCTATCACTGCTGCTCCTTGTGAGGAGGGGCGATAACAGCCAATGAGCAATACACCTTTACTGTCACTGTCAGTCACTTTAAGCATCAGTATCTCCAGTTCCCTGGACATGGGCACTGGAGGCTCCACCACCTTTTTTTTTTTTTTTTTTTATATGCAGGAGGGACACTGGCCAAGTGCAACAAAAAAAAAAAAAAAACAATAAAAAAAAGCCCACTGAGATACCAGTCCCAGAAAAGGGTGGTAGTCAAAAATTGAAGGATAGGTGTCTTGAAACCTCCCTCTTGAAAGAATTCAAGTCAGGAAGGCCAAAATACAGAAGCAGGCAGGGAGTTCCAGAGTTTACTAGAGAAAGGGATGAATGATTGAGAATACTGGTTAACTCTTGCATTAGAGAGGTGGACAGAATAGGGGTGAGAGAAAGAAGAAAGTCTTATGCAGTGAGGCCGTGAGAGGAGGGGAGGCATGCAGTTAGCAAGATCAGAAGAACAGTTAGCATGAAAATAGCAGTAGATGACAGCTAGAAATGCAACATTGCAGTGATGAGAGAGAGGCTGAAGACAGTCAATTAGAGGAGAGGAGTTCATAAGACGAAATGCTTTTGATTCCACCCTGTCTAGAAGAGTAGTATGAGTGGCATCCCCCACAGACATGTGAAGCACACTCCATACATGGGCGGATAAGACCCCTGTACAGAATTAGCAGCTGGGGGGAGTGATAAAAACTGGCGGAGACATCTCAGAATGCCTAACTTCATAGAAGCTGTTTTAGCTAGAGATGAGATGTGAAGTTTCCAGTTCAGATTATAAGTAAAAGACAGACTGAGGATGTTCAGTGAAGAGGAGAGAGATAGTTGAGTGTCACTGAAGAAGAGGTGACAGTTGTCTGGAAGGTTGTGTCGATTATACTGGTGATCTGGCTTTCCTTACTGAGTCTTGGCCATCCTCTTTTAGAGATTTTGATGAAACTTTTGCTGTTGCCTTAGACATATCAAAAGCTTTTGATAGAGTCTGGCACAAAGCTTTGATTTTCAAACTACCCTCCTATGGCTTCTATCCTTGTCTCTGTAACTTCATCTTAAGTTTCCTTTCTGATCATTCTATTGTTTCTGTGGTAGATGGTCACTGTTCTTCTCCTAAATCTATTAACAGTGGTATTCCTCAGGGTTCTGTCCTGTCATCCACTCTCTTCTTATGATTCATGAATGATTTAAACCAAACTTCTTGCCCTATTCACTCCTATGCTGATGGTATCACCCTGCACTTTTCCACATCTTTTTGTAGACATCCAACCCTTCAGGAAGTAAACAATTCACGCCGGGAAGCCACAGAACGCCTGACTTCTGATCTCTCTGCTGCTTTTTTTATGCTAACTGCTCTTCTGATCTCACTAACTGCATGCCTCCCCTCCTCCCAGTGCCTCGCTGCACAAGACTTCTTTCTTACATCCCTAATCTGTCCACTCTAATGCAGGAGATAATCAGTATTCTCAGTCATTCATCCCTTTCTCTGGCAAAGTCTGGAACTCCCTGCCTGCTTCTGTATTTTGGCCTTCCTATGACTTGAATTCCTTCAAGAGGGAGGTTTCAAGACACTTATTCTTTAATTTTTGACTACTGTTTTGGACCCTCTTTGGGGACTGGCATCTCAGTGGCCCATTTTGTTATTTTTTTTTTATTATTGGATTTTTATTGCCCTTGGCCGGTGTTCGTCCTACATAAAAAAGAGCGTCTCCCATCTAACACATAATCACAGAAAGCATCACTCAATATAATTATAGATAACTGATAACTTAGCTGTTGTTTGAGCCAGTGGTGAGTGGTGGTGAGTTGCAGTCACTGGGTTCCTGGCCAGTGGCTGCTTGATGTTTTTTGTAGCTAAGACAGCTTCCTTGGGATTATCCAGTGGTTCTAAACTTCTAAGTTCTTCTTAACTTAGTAAATTTAACTAGATAATATAATAATCTATAATTCATATACAAGTCCATATATATATACAAACCATAACACATTGATATTGTGTGTGATACAAGTGGAAATTTCTACACTCCCCATTTTCGTTCATTCCATCTATTTGCCGTTTTCTTATTACACCTGCTACCTCACTACTTTCAGCCTTTCCTTTCCATTCATATCTTTAACTAACACTACCCTTATTCTTCTTCCAATTTTCCTTGTACATTAATTCATGCTATGGCAAAATTTTCTCATTTCCTCTCTTCTTTAGTCGATTATATCTATAGGTGCATACACACAATTCACACATACCTAACTAACCCTTCTTTTTTTAAGCTGTCCACACTATTATATATCTGTGCCAGGCATATGCCTTTACCATCCATACTGTTGAGGACACCTTTCTTTTTCTTCCCTTGCTTCTCTCATCCACAATTCAAAAAACCTCTCCTTTTACTTCACCCCACATTTCACTGTCTTTTCCCTTTATGCAGTAGCTTATTTCTTAATCTTTCAAGTTTCTTGGACTTCTGTTATACCCTTCCCTTCATAACATTTTTTATTATTTCTCTTTTCTTCCATCCACATTCATTCCATTTACATGAATTGAAGCCACTCTCAAATTTATCCTGACTATTCCATTGCAAGGTGAAACCTCTTCTGCCATTAGCCATGTTGTCATGTTGGCCTCCCCATAAGGAAGCCTGTAGCTGGTGGTAGGCAGAGTGCAGAATGATATGGGCAGGCCACTACTTTGTTAAATGCCGTTCTCTAAAAACTGTCTTTTTTGTGTATCCAACATTTATCAATAAAATAAATGTGAGTACTAAATATCACCTAAAAATAAATTCTAAAAGGAAAGAAAGGGTAAAAAGACACGCTGGTCAATGGAAGGTTTTCCACCTTTGATTTCTTTCTGTGAGTTGTACTAACAGGGTGTCCTCCTTTGTGAAGATAGAAGTGGGCTAACCTATTCTCCATAGAATTCATTACTTATGATACTGCCACTGTATAAAGAGAAAACAGTCTTGAAAAAAATATGGTTGTTATTACCTTTCGATCTCTACTCTCATTTTTTTTCGTTAAGACCATTTATGTCTTTTCTAACCAAAGGAGGACTAATTTCTGTATCAATAATCATCTGAAATCCATGGATACATAAACTTGACTCCATGCTTGATGAATTGGGATAGTTACATAACCTTGCTTGTGCAAATTTCAAATTTGGTTAACCCTCAGGTGGGAAAGGAATAGTTTGATTTCTGATAACATTTATTGAAGTAAGAGTATGCTCAGATGCTCTTTTCATATGTGTTTCAATACAAATACTCCAAGACTTTGATTATGAATATCAAATATAAATGTTTTGTCCTTAGTACTTTTTATTATTCTCTTCTATTGCATATGGTGATAGGAAAGTAAGGTATGTGAATCTTATCCAACAATAATTTTTGAAAGATATGTGGAATCAAACAGACTGTCTTTCCTTCCAGTTTTACCGAGCTGTGCTGATTATCCCTGACATATACAACAGAGACCACATCAAGAAGTTAACTAATTTGCTTCTGAATGGACTTGGTTTTGGTGGCTGCTTTGTGCTACAGGTAAGTGAATACAGTGGTACCTTCGTATATTTAAACATTACTTAATACTAAAATACATACTGTATTCAATGGCATATAAGACACATGGGCATGAAAGACACACCCCATTTCAGCAGGACATATTCAGGAAAATTTATTTATTTTTTTATTTTTTATGTATTTAAGCATGTAATGTTTTAAAGCAAGCTAGCAGTACAGCTGAACAAAAAGCAATCATAATAGTAAAAATATCCTACATGACTGAAGTAATAAAACAGGTTCTACTCTGTGGCCTAGTCACGGAGGTGAGGCGAAGAACACAGCACAGCTGCTGAAATGTCAACAACATGTCACTGAATAGGGTTGTGTTTTCATTTCCAGCATTTCCTAACCCTGCCATTACAGTTTCCGCTGCCATTTGAGTACTAAATCAAATTTTTAGAGTCCTTACTCCGTTTTCAGCATATTTGCCAATCCTCTGAACATCTTGTATTTGCTCCATTATTTCCTCCCCTTCCTCACTCACTACTGCTGCTACTATTTCCTTTGCTCTCTTAAGTTCCTCTCTTTCTCTTACAGTCTTATTTGGTAATTTCTTTTCCTTATCACCAAATATCATAACACACATCTTATGTACTGTATCTCTTACTATTTGCTCTTTTTCTTTATTATTTTAACCACTTTTTTTCAATCTGCTTATCATGTTCATCCTTTTGTTGCCTGAATATTTCCTTTACATCAGTCTTACGTTTTTCTCTTTCCTCCTTTCAGCTATGGGCTTCCTGTTTCATTATATCATGCACTTATCTCTCATAACACCCTTACTCTTCTTATTCTCCTTCTCCGGTCTACTTTTCAGCTCTTCATTTGCCCTCTTTAAAGTTGCAATCTTGGCTTCATTTTTAGTATTTTGATCTGCAGGTTTTTGTACCTCTTCTCTTAATTTCTTTTCATTTTCCCTCTCCTCTCATTGCTTGATGTCCCTCAGTTCTCTCACAATACTCTTCATATTCTCACCATTCATATCCAGATTCCAGTTTCTCACTGCTCCAGCCAACTCTCTCACCTTCTTTCTTCATTTTACATAATCCTCTACTACTTTCCATAACCTCCTATTCATTCTACCCACATTCTGCTCCCCATCACTGAATCACAGAAAATTAGCATGGCTTCCCTAATAAGTTGATAACCCTTGTGCTATCTTGATCTTAACCATGAGACAGGTGGTTTGCTTAAGCAAACCAGTTACAGTTGGAAAAAAGTTCACTGCCCTTCCAGAATCTTCCTTTCAATAGTTATTTTTACCACACTATTTCCCTTACTCTATTATCTACGAGTATACTGGAGATAGGACAGCATTCTTTAACCCTGTACATATGGTCTAAGTTCTGGTAGGAGCTGGAGCTGAGATGGAGACATCCACCTGCCACAACCACTGCTGTGAGAGTGTGTGTAATTACCTAGTTGTAATTACCTAGTTGTAACATACAGGGAGAGAGCTTTGCTCGTGTTGTCCTGTCTCCATATCTACAAATGTCTAGTCCTTCCTTAAATTTGTGCAGGGTTTTAGTGTTGATGACTTTTGCATCCAATGCATTCCACACATCAACACACCATTGCTGAGTTTTTTATATCCTGCTGTAGCTCTTTTTCAGTTTCTTTCCATGTCCTCTAGTGACCCTGGTATCCCAAATCAAGTCTTCATTGTCAGTTCTTTCTAATCCTTTTGTAGCTTTATATACCCCTATTAAATTTCCTTTTTCCCTCCTCTGTTCCAAAGTTGTCCATTTTAATGCCTTCAGTCTCTCTTCATATGATAGTTCCCTTAAATTTGAAGGAAGTTTTGAGGCTGCTCTCTGGATTCTTTCTAGTCTTCTTTAGTGTTTTTTCAAGTTTAGAGACCATACTAGGGCTGCATACTCCAATCTTGGCCTTATTAGGATTGTAATCAGTTTCCTAGTCATTTCTGTCTGTATAATTGAAAGCTGCCTTGATGTTTCTTAACAGGTCATAAGTTTTGGCTGTGATTTTATTTATATGCTTTTCTGGTGACAAGCTATCCACTGTGGTTACCCTGAGATCTTTTCTTGTTTTCTTTTTGATACACTCATTTCCCATTGTGTATATGCCTCTTGGTCTTCTCATGCTTTTCCCAAAATCTGTCACTGCATTTCTTTGTTAAATTCCATCTTCCATTTAAGGGACCAATCCTGTATCCTTTCCAGATCTTGCTATAGAGCCATGCAATCGTCATCTTTCTCTATTTTTTTTTTACAATTTTGCATCAGCAGCAAACAAACTCATATAGCTTTCTATTCATTCCACCATATCATTTATGTATATTGTAAACATGATTGGAGTGTGTGTGTGTATGTGTCACGCTTAACTGATTTTCCTTAGATAAATAATATGCAATTGTTTCTTTGATCTGGTCATTTGCCAGATTTCATCCCAGTTGAGAACTATTGGTCCTGCATGAAATGAAAATTACAGAACTGTGAAACATTCTCAGTGAAATGCCTTGCAGAATTTGTGGGAAAATGTAGGACAACATTCATAGGAATAACTTTGAGAAACAGATTGCTTTTCTACCTAAATGATATTCAAGTCATAAAATATTAATGGTTTTCCTGTTTTACTGTCATATTATTTCTCTAATTAGATAAGATGTACCTTGAAATATTTGTGAATTTATTCAATAAACCAAGTCACAAAAATATGTCCATCAAAGATATTTACTCCTTGAAGTGCTTCAGAGGAAATAGGGGTCTTGAGATTTTCAGTTAGTACAGCAATTTCAGGATTATGATAAACATAAGTAAACATAATTTTGTATTTTTAAGGATCACTGTGATAGAAGATAAACTCAGTAGTGAACCCTGCAGTAGCAGAAGATTGTGTACAAACTGCACAAAGAGAGAGAGAGAGAGAGAGAGAGAGAGAGAGAGAGAGAGAGAGAGAGAGAGAGAGAGAGAGAGAGAGAGAGAGAGAGAGAGAGAGAGAGAGAGAAAAAATGCTACTGATAAAACAGTTTCTGAAGATCAGATGTTTTGACAAGGAAAATTAACTCGTTTTCTTGGTATTCCTGTTGGCCCTTTGACATGTTCACAAAGGCCTGCCAGCAGTACATGGCATTTGGAACTTGGATTGCCCCATCTTCCCTCATATTTCCACCAGTGTCTGGAATATTGGAATTTTCTTTATTACTTTCAGTTTCTCACATTGCTCTAGTTAACTGTAGTATATATATATATATATATATATATATATATATATATATATATATATATATATATATATATATATATATATATATATATATATATATATATATATATATATATTGTAGATAATATTTCTAATTCATATTTCTCTAAATTCATTGTATATTGAAACATACCATTTGATGTGTCATAATTTTCATTTAGAAAATTGTTATACAGTAGACTTGGATGCAGCACATTAATAGGTAGAGAGAGGCATCATTAGTCCAAAATATAACTGTTACTCATTACAATGTTGCTCATAAGTTAATGAATGTTACTCATAATTGTGCTTATTAGCAAAACAAAATGCAACTCAAGTTACCATTACTTTGCTACTCTGCTACATAAATATATGTGGGTCATAAAAATGTGCAACTAAAGTTTTGAGTATGATTTTATATTACCAAAGTAATACTCACACAACTTTAAAGTATAAGCATCACTATCCAGTATCACTAGACACTGCTTTGAAGTCATTAGTCATTGTATCATTGATGCTATTTTGGATATGGGTGAGAAACCAAGTAACAATAAGGAATAATATTTTTATTGACCTTGTTCAGTGATGTCTTAGTAAGTGGTGCCAACATGAACACTGTTCTCTATTCTGAGTTGGATATTGACACTACAACAATTTCCATATAAAATTCAGTAAAATTACTAGCATGTAGCAGAAGGCAGGAACAAGCATGCAAATTGAGGTCATGAAGCAGCTACACATGAACATGTGCTTCCCACAACTGGTGGTCAGCACACTACCATCTATATCAATAAATGCCATTGACTGTTGGATATTTCATTAGCCAATAGGCATGCAATGCTGACAAATAGTGTACAAATCAATACATCAGATTTGTGGACTATTTGACACTCTACTGTATTTTTTTGTATAATGTCTGCTAAATCTGAAAACTAATATTGTGGTCCATTGAATCTAAAATTTATTTTATCTATGTATGAAAAATAAGAAACAGCATATTCCTTTACCTATATGGTTGCATTGATAGTGGATCTTGCACATCTATGAGTTTTAGATTCTTCCATATTTTCCAAGGTGTACCTTTACCCGTTTCATCTTGCAGCAGTGGTAGTGAGTTGTACTGATTGGTACCTGAAGAAAGGAGAGTAATGGTTACTGATCTCATATTTCATTATGTACTTTACATTTCTCAAGAACTAAGATAATCTGTCATTGTGTAGTGATGGATTTCTTTATGTAGCACTTCGTTTTTTTTTTTTTTTTTAATGTAGGAAGGACACTGGCCAAGGGCAACAAAAATCCAATAAAAAAATATGCCCACTGAAATGCCAGTCCCATAAAAGGGTCAAAGCAGTGGTAAAAAATTGATGATTAAGTGTCTTGAAACCTCCTTCTTGAAGGAATTCAAGTCATAGGAAGGTGGAAATACAGAAGCAGGCAGGGAGTTCCAGAGTTTACCAGAGAAAGGGATGAATGATTGAGAATACTGGTTAACTCTTGCTTTGAGTGAGAGGTGGACAGAATAGGGGTGAGAGAAAGAAGAAAGTCTTGTGCAGTGAGGCCGTGGGAGGAGGAAAGGCATGCAGTTAGCAAGATCAGAAGAGCAGTTAGCATAAAAAATAGCAGTAGAAGACAGCTAGATATGCAACATTGTGGTGGTGAGAGAGAGGCTGAAGGCAATCAGTTAGAGGAGAGGAGTTGATGAGACGAAAAGCTTTTGATTCCACCCTGTCTAGAAGAGCAGAATGAGTGGAACCCCCCAGACATGTGAAGCATACTCCATACATGGATGGATAAGGTCCTTGTACAGAGTTAGCAGCTGGGGGGAGAGAAAAACTGGTGGAGACGTCTCAGAAAGCCTAACTTCACAGAAGCTAGAGATGAGATGTGAAGTTTCCAGTTCAGATTATAAGTAAAGGACAGACCAAGGAT
Source organism: Scylla paramamosain (assembly GCF_035594125.1). NCBI lineage: Eukaryota > Metazoa > Arthropoda > Malacostraca > Decapoda > Portunidae > Scylla > Scylla paramamosain. Next base: position 21,257,164 of record NC_087152.1, on the reverse strand, counting down.
GTTCAGTGCAGAAGAGGGGGACAGTTGAGTGTCACTGAAGAAGAGGGGATAGTTGTCTGGAAGGTTGTGTCGAGTTGATAGATGGAGGAATTGAGTTTTTGAGGCATTGAAAAATACCAATTTTGCTCTGCCCCAATCAGAAATTTTAGAAAGATCAGAAGTCAAGTGTTCTGTGGCTTCCCTGCGTGAAATGTTTACCTCCTGAAGGGTTGGACGTCTATGAAAAGATGTGAAAAAGTGCAGGGTGGTATCATCAGCGTAGGAGTGGATAGGACAAGAAGTTTGGTTTAGAAGATCATTATTGAATAATAAGAAGAGAGTGGGTGACAGGACAGAACCCTGAGGAACACCACTGTTAATAGATTTAGGAGAAGAACAGTGACCGTCTACCACAGCAGCAATAGAACGGTCAGAAAGGAAACTTGAGATGAAGTTACAAAGAGAAGGATAGAAACCATAGGAGGGTAGTTTGGAAATCAAAGCTTTGTGCCAGACTCTATCAAAAGCTTTTGATATGTCCAAGGCAACAGCAAAAGTTTCACCAAAATCTCTAGAAGAGGATGACCAAGACTCAGTAAGGAAAGCCAGAAGATTACCAGTAGAGCGGCCTTGACGAAACCCATACTGGCGATCAGATAGAAGGTTGTGAAGTGATAGATATTTAAGAATCTTCCTGTTGAGGATAGATTCAAAAACTTTAGATAGGCAGGAAATTAAAGCAATAGGATGGTAGTTTGAGGGATTAGAACGGTCACCCTTTTTAGGAACAGGTTGAATGTAGGCAAACTTCCAGCAAAAAGGAAAGGTGGATGTTGACAGACAGAGCTGAAAGAGTTTGACTAGGCAAGGTGCAAGCATGAAGGCACAGTTTCGGAGAACAATAAGAGGGACCCCATCAGGTCTGTAAGCCTTCCGAGGGTTTAGGCCAGGGAGGGCATGGAAAACATCATTGCGAAGAATTTTAATAGGTGGCATGAAGCAGTCAGAGGGTGGAGGAGAGGGAGGAACAAGCCCAGAATCGTCCAAGGTAGAGTTTTTAGCAAAGGTTTGAGTGAAGAGTTCAGCTTTAGAAATAGATGTGATAACAGTGGTGCGATCTGGTTGAAATAGAGGAGGGAAAGAAGAAGCAAAGTTATTGGAGATATTTTTGGCTAGATGCCAGAAGTCACGAGGGGAGTTAGATCTTGAAAGGTTTTGACAATTTCTCTTAATGAAAGAGTTTTTGGCTAGTTGGAGAACAGACTTGGCATGGTTCCGGGCAGAAATATAAAGTGCATGAGATTCTGGTGATGGAAGGCTTAAGTACTCTTTGTGGGCCACCTCTCTATCATGTATAGCACGAGAACAAGCTGTGTTAAACCAAGGTTTAAAAGGTTTAGGACGAGAAAAAGTGAGGAATGTACGCCTCCATACCAGACACTATCACCTCTGTTATGTGCTCAGCACACAAAGACGGTCTCTGACAAGGAAGCAGTAGTCATTCTAAGGAAAATCAGCAAAATACCTCCTCATGTCCCCCCAACTAGCAGAGGCAAAACACCAGGGGCACCTTCGCTTAGGGGGATCCTGAGGAAGGATTGGAGCGATAGGACAAGATAAAGATAAGAGATTGTGATTGGAGGAGCCCAACGGAGAAGAAAGGGTGACAGCATAAGCAGAAGGATTAGAGGTCAGGAAAGGGTCAAGAATGTTGGGCGTATCTCCAAGACGGTCAGGAATACGAGTTGGGTGTTGCACCAACTGCTCTAGGTCATGGAGGATAGCAAAGTTGTAGGCTAGTTCACCAGGATGGTCAGTGAAGGGAGAGGAAAGCCAAAGCTGGAGGTGAACATTGAAGTCTCCAAGAATGGAGATCTCTGCAAAAGGGAAGAGGGTCAGAATGTGCTCCACTTTGGAAGTTAAGTAGTCAAAGAATTTCTTATATTCAGAGGAGTTAGGAGAGAGGTATACAGCACAGATAAATTTAGTATGAGAGTGAATTTGTAGTCATAGCCAGATGGTGGAAAACTCAGAAGATTCAAGAGTGTGGGCACGAGAGCAGGTTAAGTCATTGCGCACATAAACGCAACATCCAGCTTTGGATCGAAAATGAGGATAGAGAAAGTAGGAGGGAACAGAAAAGGGGCTACTGTCAGTTGCCTCAGACACCTGAGTTTCAGTGAGGAAAAGAAGATGAGGTTTAGAAGAGGAGAGGTGGTGTTCTACAGATTGAAAATTAGATCTTAGACTGCGAATGTTGCAGAAGTTAATGTAGAAAAAGTTGAGGGGGGTGTCAAGACACTTAGGGTCGTCGACAGAAAGGCAGTCCGACCTGGGGACATTTATGGTCCCCTCCCCAGATGGGGACTCCGAGGCTGGTGTAGGAGTTGCCATGATGATTTTAAAATTTTTGAGTGAAGGGTGAGTGTGTTATTAGGTGCTTGTAGTTTTGTGTGGAGGAAGAGAGTTGTCTTTAGAGGGCAGGCTGTGACTGCCCCCTTGTGTTGTGAGACAAAGGGAAACGTTCAGTGACGTCACAGCTGTGTTTAATGATAAGTTCACCGCACCCCCTGAACAGTGCTTTAGACCTCACTTGAGAGTAATTATCGTTTTGGCAGGTGTCTACTTCGTCCTCCAGTGAGTGTTGCAGATTCATGGAAAGACAATCATATTGCTGATAAGAGTGACAAGGTGATCAATATTTAGGAAGGAGGTAGTAGATACCTGCCAAAACAGTAGTTACTCTCAGGGAGTTTTCATATGCAGTGGCATAAGTAGATTCTGTGAACTTGCCTCCAACTGAGCTGTGACCTACCTTTGGCTAAGTGCATCAGGAAAGGACAGCTAGAAAATTTCAGGTGATTGTGACCACTGTAAGTTCAGGTAATGGGGATTAATACTTTTTTTATGTTAACAATGTGTGATGGTAATTGGATGAATTGGCTAAAACATCTCAATGTTCTGAAACCTGAATCAGTAATTTTAAAACAACCTCATGTCACAACTACTCACTTCCAGCCCCACAATGAATAAGCTGTTGTGGATTGCTCCATCATTAACATAAAACCTTAGAGGTACTTTGACGATCTTGAAATTTATGTCTTGAAGAAATATCATGGTGTACATCATCTCTAAGAATCTCATAGACAAACAAGACTTCTGCATTATTAAGGCAGCTCTGAGTGCATAACACAACTGAATTCCTTTATTTATTTTATTTTTTTCACAATGGCAAGGTTAGGGACTGTTCTGTTTTTACATTTCTTACATATAGGAGGTCTATTGGGGAATCAGAGTATACATCCTAAGTAGATATAAAATTGCAAATTTGGGAGGATAAACAAGGCCCAACTATAGAATTCAGTCTTGGCAGCATTTGATATTTTTTTTCATGCTTTATAGATTTTATGCAACTGGCTTATTTACAATAAATCAGCTGTCTCCCACTGTATGGGCATTAGAACAAGCAGTTTCAAGTTGGTTCTTCTATTGTATTGCAATTGAATAGATTCAGTTCGTTCTGTGAAGTTTGAGTGATTTAGAACTTGATGGCAAATGGTAAACATATATACCTAACTAAAAACAGCTGTTTATGAAGAATGTCTTTATAAACATAATAATAATAAATGCATACAAACATATACAAAACGCTGTCTCCTTAAAATGGGTGCAGCTGAGACAAGGTGCAACTTTCACATGCACACCACTCTCTTACCCCTTTGGCCCTTGACAGAGAAGAGAAAGTACATCAGACTCAACATAAAATTTGTCAGAATCTTCATAATAAGTGCATAATGAGAGGGCTGTTTTGCTGGTCTGCTGGGATGGAGTTACTTGTGATAAATGCTGTGGTTTGGATGTGCGGGGCCACAACACCTAGAATTGTGTAAATGTGTTTTGTCTTCACATCTGGTGTGATGCAGGTGTGTGGCAGTGCACCAGTGCTATATCTAGAACTGTGAGAATGGATGTGTCTTGTACAAACAATCTGGCATGAAGCAGCAGTATAGAAGTGTACGTTTTTTTTTTTTTTTTTTTTTTGTGAGAGGGGCATTGACCAAGGAAAAAAAAATCCACTGAGATGCCAGCCCCAAAAGATATGTCCAAAGGATCATCTAAAATTGGGGGATAAGTGTCTTCCCTTTTGAAAGAGTTCAAATCAAAAGGAGAAAATACAGAAGCAGGCAAGGAGTTTAGAGTTTAGCAGAAAAAAAGAGTGAATGATTGAGAACACTGGTCAGTTCTTACATTAGAGAGGTGGACAGAATAAGTGTGAGAGAAAGTAGAGTCTTGTGCAGCAAGGTTGTGGGAAGAGGGAAGGCATGCAGTTGATAAGATCAGAAGAGCAATTAGCATGAAAATAGAAGTAGGAGATAGCTAGAAATGCAACAGAGTGGTGATGAGAAAGAGGCTGAAGACAGTCAGTTAGAGAAAAGGAGTTTATAATACGAATTGCATTTGATTCCATCCTGTTTAGAAGAGTGGTATGAGTGGAATCTCCACATACATGTGAAGCGTACTCCGTACATGGACAGATAAGTCTCCTGTACATAGTTAGCAGCTGTGAGAGTGAAAAAAAAAAGGAAAGGACTCAAAATATTTAACTTCATAGAAGTTGTTTTAGCTAGAGATGAGATGTGAAGTCTCCAGTTCCACACATAGTGATACTAATTTAGTGAAGAGGAGGGAGGGTCACAGCTGCTGCTGCCACTGCTGCCTTACACAGTGATGTGAGTTTAGTGAAGAGAAGGGCGGGCTGCAGCTGTCGCTGCTGCCACTGCCATACAGTGATGTGAGTTTAGTGAAGAGATGGGTGGGCTGCAGCTACTGCTGCCATACACAGTGATGTGAGTTTAGTGAAGAGAAGGCTGGGCTGCAGCTGCTGTTGCTTCTGCTGCCATACACAGTGATGCGCGTTTAGTTGAAGAGAAGGGCAGGCTGCAACCACTGCCACTGCTATATACAGTGATGCAACTTTAGTGAGGAGAATGGGGTGGTTGACATTGTTGATGCTGCTACTGCCACTACTGCCATACACAGTGATGCAAGTTTAGTGAGAGGGGCAGGGTGCAGCTGCCACTGCTGCAGTTGCTGACACCACTGCCAACATACACAGTGATTTGAATTTAGTAAGAAGAAAGGTGAGCTGCTGCTGCTGCTGCTGCCACCATAACCACCACCACTATACACAGTGATGTGAGTTTAGCAAGGAGTAGGGCAGGCTGCAGCTGCTACCATCCACAGTGATATCAACAGTGAGCATTCATTTATTATGCATTGGATTTTTTATGAATGCCCATGTATTCATTACCTTCAGCTATACACATAAAAAAAAAAAATGAATATCATAGGTAATCTGGAAACATTATTTTAATTTTTGAGGAACCTGTCTCAGCCAGGTTGGAACAATAGTCATTCTCTGCCTTTGCTTTAATTAAAACTAATGTAAATCATGTCTAATGCAGGCCAGTAATGGAACCGAACCCTCATTTTAGCAGCACCTTGACTGTAACAACAACAATAATAATGAATAATAATAATAATAATAATAATAATAATAATAATAATAATAATAATAATAATAATAATAATAATAATAATAATAGAAAAATATATACTTCCTGGTAAAAATAAAGAATCATAATTATGAAAGGGAATGCACTTACCTTCAGCTCCCCATAAACCATGAGATCCTCTTGCTGAATAAAGAATAGGATGAGATCCTCCTGAGAGGTGAATAATTTTGGGATAAACTGGTGACATGGGAATGCCCTCTCTTGTGTCTTCATATTCATAGATAAACCTGTTGTTTGTGGCATCATAGGTGTAGTAAGCCCCAAAAGTGTGGGCTGACACATACATATGAGTCGGCTTACTACCCTGTAATTTTAAGTGAAATACAATTAACCTTTTATTGTTAGGTAACTTTATTGTTATGAAATTTTTTTGCTTTTATATATGTCAATATTAAACTTTTCCAAAATAGATAATTTATGTTCAAATCTTCCAAATATCTTTCAATTCATATACAGCTGCTTTCATTATTGCTTACTTTGAATTTGATTGATACATGCTCCCAGTCTCCAACATGGTTTCCCAAAGTGATTTCCTCACCATAGCATACACCATTTACTTTTACCTTGAACATTTGTCCAAAAAATCCAAGATTAATAGTGCATATATTTTTGCCTCTGTTGTAAGGATAAAACATCCAGTAGGTTACAGTATATTGTTGTTCAGAGGGAAGGAGTCGGTCTTTGTTACTGGGTGCTCTTGGATGTTGCTCTTCATTGTTACGGTACTGTCTTATTGAAGTTAATTTGGTATTGTTTCTCAGATCATTTGTGTCATCCACTTGAGTATTATTTTGTGGTTCTGATGAATTTAGAAATTTAGTAAAATATTTTTGTGTGAACTGTGATTCATTCATGTATGGAGTTACAGTAGTGTTCAGCAGAATATTATCTATGAATCTGATGTTTCTGGTGTCTAGATTACTTGAATCATCAGCAGTCTGGATTTTTGTCATGTTTGTATGAGTTTTCTCTCTACTAGTGCTTTTATGGCATAAAGTGCCATTACTGATGCAAACTGAAAAGCTTGTGGTAGTATTTTCTTCATAGGAAACATATTGTGAGTTTCTTGCTTCAAGAGTAGAAACAGAGGAATGTATTTTCCTTGGTTGAGTTTGATTAATTTGGGAAAAAATATTAGGCAGTAAATATGTAGAATCTGTAGAAAGAGAAGATATATTTTGTTGCATAGTAGTATTTGTGACAGAAAATGTGGGTCTGTGGTCTGCTTGAGAAATGGACATTGTTGTAACATCATCTGGAATATTATTATAGGTGTTGAGGCTGATGAACTTATCATTGGTAAGAGAGTTCAGAGTATTTCTAACAGCTCGTGATGAGGAGAGTGAAGGGCATGTATGTATAGTGACATATACTGGAGGAGAATACTTCTTCTGTGGTTTTTGACCATGAAGAAATCCAGGCAGTGTACAGTCCAGACATTCTGAAAGAGAAAAGTTTAATTTTGAATACTTATATAATGTTAGGTTTGTGGTAGTATGCAAGTAGTGACTGGCATACTCAGCTCACAACCGAGATATTCTGAGTTTGGATCTTGAACTGGTTGGAGACAAAATTAGTTTGTCTTCTTTCACACTGTAGCTCATGTTCATCTAAAAGTGAATAGATATGAGATGTAAGCTGAGGGATTGTGACTGCCTTTTCTGGAAATTCTACCCTCTTTTGTTTGTAAGCTGAATGTGTCTATGTGTGCTTCTTTTAAGTAATCAAAAGTGGTTCATGCCACACCCATAAGAAGTAGTCAATCAGTTGTAGAGGATGTTACTGTTATTTTTTATTTATTTATTTATTTTTTTGAGAAAAAATCATAGGTATATTTATGTCATCTGGCAACAGTATGGTGAAGTTTTACAAATATATTAACTGTATTCACTCAGTTATAACATGAAATATAATCTCTACTGTATTTTTTCTTACAACATAGTATTTGCAAAGCATTTATGTTGAAATATAAATGGAAATATTTTGATGAAATCCTTCAGAATATAGTTCTGGATGAGAAAAAATGAACGATAATGTGACTGCTGCTAGCTACATCTGTGCAGCATTTTTCCCACCTTCGCCACCCACCGGGCGGCAGAAGCATTCTCTCATGTTTCTTATCCTTATCAGAAAACATCCTTCTTTACCACAGTGAATGTTGGTTCAAAAGATCTTTGGAAAACAGGATGAGGATCACAGAAGTCATTCAGTGAGCAAAACAACACCAGTATCAACTATGAGGATACCAGCTTGCACTTCTACACTTTTCTTAAACATCCAACCATTCAGGAATTAAACAACTTATGCAGGGAAGCCACATAATGCCTGACTTCTGATTCTCGTAAAATTCTTGATTAGGGTAAAGAAAACTTAGTGTTATTCAATGCCTCAAAAACTCAATTCACCCATCTATCAATTCAGACAACTATCTCCCCATTTTGTTTGACATACAGCTGTCCTCCGCTTCTATACTGAACATTCTTGATCTGTCCTTTACTAATACTGTGGAACCTCAGTTACTGAATGTCTCCCTTTTTTAACAACTTGGTTTTTGAACAAAAATTTTAAGTCATAATTGCTTTGGTTGCCATACCATAATTCTGTTTTCAAATAAAGTTACTTGATTTCAAATACTACAAGATGTAGTAAAAGCAGCCGTTTATTACTAATTTACAGTTTCTATAAAAATTTCTTTTGGTTTTATATATTTGAAGTAGAGACACAGAGGGTGAAACAGTAATTCAATCTTTGAAATAAGTTAAATATGATTCCGTTGAAGCTGAAGAACCTTGATGTTAACAAACAAGGTTTGGCGCTCAAGAGTTATCCTGAGCCTCCTGTAGCCCTCTCTATGACCCCCAATGCTATAAGTACTGCACAACTGCATTTTCCGTATAGCTTTTCCCAGCAGCAAGATGCATAACTGTTATGATCACCTTAATTTTGGAAGGAGATAAACAGAGAAGAATACAGGGCAGCTAGAAATGATTATGTTAAAATAAGAAGAGAAGAAGAAAGAAATTTTGAAAGAGATGTAGTTGGAAAGTGTAAAGAAGAACCCAAACTTTTCTATAGATATGTAAATGGAAAAATAAAGCATAGAGATACCATTACAAAGCTGAAGAAAAATGGAGAAATTTATGAAACCACACAAGAGATGGCTGAGATACTGAATAAAAGCTTTAAGTCTGTATTTACAAGAGAAACTGTCTTTGCATCACTGGGAGATGAGGAACAACAGAAAGAAATAGAAAACATACAAGTGGAAAGAAAAGAAATTAAAAGACTACTGGAAGAGCTAGATACTAGCAAGGCGATGGGACCAGACGAAGTAAATGGATGGATATTGAAAGAACGTAGAGAAGAATTGGAAGAACCAATATGGGAGATAATTAACAGTTCTTTGAAGGAGGGAAAAGTACCAAAGGAATGGAAGAGAGCAAATATAGTACCGTTATACAAAGGAGGTAATAAAATGGAACCACTGAATTACAGACCAGTCTCACTCACGAGTATTGTAAGTAAACTCTGTGAAATAGTCATTAAAAACAGATGGGTGCAATATCTTGAACAAGAAAATATAATAACAGAAAAACAATTCGGTTTCAGGAAAGAGAGATCTTGCGTAACAAACTTACTGAGCTTTTATATAAGAGTAATAGATAAACTACAAGAGAGAGATGGTTGGGTTGATGCAGTCTATTTAGATCTGAAAAAAGCTTTTGATACAGTTCCACATAAAAGTCTCATATGGAAACTGGAACATCGAGGAGGGCTAAAAGGAAAAATACTTAAGTGGATGAAGGATTATCTCCAAGGTAGGGAAATGAGTACAGTAATCAGAGATAATAAATCAAGTTGGTGCGAAGTAACAAGCGGAGTACCACAAGGGTCTGTGTTGGCACCTATAATGTTTCAGGTCTATATAAGTGATATGACGGTGGGTTTAAATAGCTACATTAACATGTTTGCAAATGATGCAAAATTGATGAAAGTAATAAAGAACCAAGAGGATTGTGAGGAACTACAGAGGGATATTGATAGAATTTGTGAATGGAGTAAACGATGGAAATTAGAATTCAATATAAAGAAGTTCCATGTAATGGAGATGGGAAGAAGTAAAAGGAGACCTTCATGGGAGTATAAGATGGGAGGAATCACAATACCAAAGAGCAAAGAAGAAAAAGACTTGGGAGTAATAATTCAAGACACGCTATCACCAGAAAAACACATCAATGGAATATTTGGCTCTACATATAATTTGCTAGCAAATATCAGGGTGGCATTTAATTACCTAGACAAAGAAATGATGAAGAAAATCATAACACACATGATACGCCCCAAACTGGAATATGCAACAGTGGTACGGTCTCCACACAAGAAGAAAGATACAAGGAAATTGGAAAGAATACAAAGAACAGCTACAAAAATGATACCTGAATTGGAAGACCTAAGTTATGAGGAAAGACTGGAAGAAATTGGATTACCAACACTGCAAGAAAGAAGAGAAAGAGGAGACCTGATAACAATGTTCAAATTAGTAAATGGCATGGAGAAGATAGACAGAGATGACCTAGTTGTAAAAGTGGAGGAAGGAGATAGATGTACAAGGGGACATATGAAGAAATTAAAGAAGAGTCATTGTTTGGGAGATATTAAGAAATACAGCTTTCCGCATCGAACGGTTGAAATATGGAATAACTTAAAAGAAGAGGTGGTTGCGGCAGAGTGTGCACATGTTTAAAGAGAGATTGGACAAATTCGGGTATGGAGACAGGACTAATTGAGCTTTGGCTCGGACCCTGTACTATACAACTAGGTAAATACAACTAGGTAAACACACACACACACACACACACACACACACACACACACACACACACACACACACACACACACACACACACACACACGTCTCAGAAACATGCTGCCGCCTGACGCGCCTCGCCCTACCCGTGCCACCAGACACCACAATAAGATAACGCCCCTAAAGGCGCCACGTACGGACTGGTACAGACTCAGTGTGATTCCCACCATGGTGCGAGCCATCAATCAATAGTCTCTTCTAGATTTGACTTACCTTTAGGATTAATGTCAAGTATTCCCCCACCCCCAATGTACATTTTCAGTTTGTTGACTGCCTAAAGAATAAACCGTTTATTATTATTATTATTATTATTATTATTATTACACACACACACACACACACACACACACACACACACACACACACACACACACACACACACACACACTAATGAACTACTCAAAGTTTTGTCATAAGAATATTATTGCAATACATCAGTTACATCATGTACATCTCCAGCCAAATCTGGTGAATATTTATGTATTTATGGCCTCTGGTATTGGCAGTCTAGCTATATGATATATAATCATGATGGTGTGCTTGTCAAAAAAGTACCTTGTTCCTCAGGTCAAGAACTTTTGTTACCAAAATTATATGGATGAATAGTGTGAGATTAAAAGTCAATTGAGTGTTTTCATTCAGTATGTTATATTTGAAGATAATGGAGTATTCTGAAGTATTATGAGAATATATAATGAAATGTTTGCTCTTTTCGAAATAAAATTTACTGAACAGTAAGTTAGAAATTAATTTTAACTTGTGCTTTAAAATGATAGGCTAATTCCCCATGGTATTCATAATATCTAAATTCATCAGATGAAAAAAGAATCCAAGTATCCCTATTTTTGTTAATAAAATTGCTAAAAAAGAAATATTACATGACATGGTTTCATATTGTAACAAAATCCATTGATCGGACCTTATTCGTGTCATTCCCTTGCCGAAAATTGGTCAAAATAATTTTCAGTCAGGCTGAAAGTATAAACAATGGATTTTACTATCATCAAAAATCTCTTGCTTAAACAATACCAATATTATATACAGTTTGGTTCATTACTGATAGAGTTAGTAGTATTTTGATTTTCCAGGTCCTCTCGGAAATATGTGAAGTGCCTCCCACATGGGGATCGAGGAGAGAAAAAGGGAGGGGGTAGAAGGCACTTTGGATTCTTCAAAAGTGAAGTTGAGGCCGGATGCATTAGTGATGTATTGCTTTATGTCCTGCACTTCCATGTTCTTCACTCTAATTAATATGTCAAGCTTTTTAGTGTCAAAGATTTGATACTTCCTCATACTTTTTGCCAGCTTCTTCATGGAAAGCTTTGGATCTTAAAAGCTCAACCACCCCCCTCCATCTATGGTTGGTACAATCAATGATATATTTGTCAGAGTGAAGAAAACAAAAATGCACAACCTAAAATATCACCACTAACACATCCAGTCTCAACTCTACTTTTGAAGAATCCAGACAGGGCTGCCTTCCCTTTCTCGAAGTGTTTGCCATGTTTTAGGAGTGAAATGTCGGTAATAAGCTATCTTTTGGAAAACTCCTTGTTGCTCATAAAAGAGATTTACTTGGACAAACAAAGAGAATTCAGCAGGAGCTGAACAATGCAGATATAGCTGTTGCATTCAACCTCATCTGTAAAAGAGAATTTACTTAATTGCTATACCAATATATATATATATATATATATATATATATATATATATATATATATATATATATATATATATATATATATATATATATATATATATATATATATATATATATATATATATATATATATATATATATATATATATATATATATATATATATATATATATATATATATATATATATATATATATGCCTCCAGGAGGAGGCAGTAGACACCTGCCAAAACGATAATTACTCCCAGTGAGGTCTAAAGCACTGTTCAGGGGGTGCTGTGAACTTATCATTAAACCCAGCTGTGATCTCAATGAACGTTTTCCTTTGTGTCTCACAACACATGGGGGCAGTCACAGCCTACCCTCTAAAGACAACTCTCTTCTTCCACACAAAACTACAAGCACCTAATAACACACACACCCTTCACTCAAAAATTTTAAAATCATCATGGCGACTCCTACACCAGCCTCGGAGTCCCCATCTGGGGAGGGGACCATAAATGTCCCCAGGTCGGACTGCCTTTCTGTCGATGACCCTAAGTGTCTTGACACCCCTCTCAACTTTTTCTTCATTAACTTCTGCAACATTCGCGGTCTAAGATCTAATTTTCAATCTCTAGAACACCACCTCTCCTCTTCTAAACCTCATCTTCTTTTCCTCACTATCTGGCTATGACTACAGAGTCACTCTCATACTAAATTTATCTGTGCTGTATGTCTCTCACCTAACTCCTCTGACTATAAGAAATTCTTTGACTACTTAACTTCCAAAGTGGAGCACATTCTGACCCTCTTCCCTTTTGCAGAGATCTCCATTCTTGGAGACTTCAATGTTCACCACCAGCTTTGGCTTTCCTTTCCCTTCACTGACCATCCTGGTGAACTAGCCTACAACTTTGCTATCCTCCATGACCTAGAGCATTTAGTGCAACACCCTACTCGTATTCCTGACCGTCTTGGAGATACGCCCAACATTCTTGACCTTTTCCTGACCTGTAATCCTTCTGCTTATGCTGTCACCCTTTCTTCTCCGTTAGGCTCCTCCAATCACACTCTCATATCTATATCTTGTCCTATCGCTCCAATTCCCCCTCAGGATACCCCTAAGCGAAGGTGCCTCTGGCGTTTTGCCTCTGCTAGTTGGGGGGACCTGAGGAGGTATTTTGCTGATTTTCCTTGGAATGACTACTGCTTCCATGTCAGAGACCCGTCTTTGTGTGCTGAGCGCATAACAGAGGTGATAGTATCTGGCATGGAGGCGTACATTCCTCATTCTTTTTCTCGTCCTAAACCTTCTAAACCTTGGTTTAACACAGCTTGTTCTCGTGCTATATATGATAGAGAGGTGGCCCACAAAAGGTACTTAAGCCTTCCATCACCAGAATCTCATGCACTTTATATTTCTGCCCGGAACCATGCCAAGTCTGTTCTCCAACTAGCCAAAAACTCTTTCATTAAGAGAAAATGTCAAAACCTTTCAAGATCTAACTCCCCTCGTGATTTCTGGCATCTAGCCAAAAATATCTCCAATAACTTTGCTTCTTCTTCTTTCCCTCCTCTATTTCAACCAGATGGCACCACTGCTATCACATCTATTTCTAAAGCTGAACTCTTCACTCAAACCTTTGCTAAAAACTCGACCTTGGATGATTCTGGGCTTGTTCCTCCCTCTCCTCCACCCTCTGACTACTTCATGCAACGTATTAAAATTCTTCACAATGATGTTTTCCATGTCCTTGCTGGCCTAAACCCTCGGAAGGCTTATGGACCTGATGGGGTCCCTCCTATTGTTCTCCGAAATTGTGCCCCCATGGTTGCACCTTACCTAGTCAAACTCTTTCAGCTCTGTCTGTCAACATCTACCTTTCCTTCTTGCTGGAGGTTTGCCTACATTCAACCTGTTCCTAAAAAGGGTGACCATGCTAATCCTTCAAACTACCATCCTATTGCTTTAATTTCTTGCCTATCTAAAGTTTTTGAATCTATCCTCAACAAGAAGATTCTTAAACATCTATCACTTCACAACCTTCTATCTGATCACCAGTATGGGTTCCGTCAAGGCCGCTCTACTGGTGATCTGGCTTTCCTTACTGAGTCTTGGTCATCCTCTTTTAGAGATTTTGGTGAAACTTTTGCTGTTGCCTTGGACATATCAAAAGCTTTTGATAGAGTCTGGCACAAAGCTTTGATTTCCAAACTACCCTCCTACGGTTTCTATCCTTCTCTCTGTAACTTCATCTCAAGTTTCCTTTCTGACTGTTCTATTGCTGCTGTGGTAGGCGGTCACTGTTCTTCTCCTAAATCTATTAACAGTGGTGTTCCTCAGGGTTCTGTCCTGTCACCCACTCTCTTCTTATTATTCATTAATGATCTTCTAAACTAAACTTCTTGTCCTATCCACTCCTATGCTGATGATACCACCCTGCACTTTTCCATGTCTTTTCATAGAAGTCCAACCCTTCAGAAGGTAAACATATCATGCAGGGAAGCCACAGAACGCTTGACTTCTGATCTTTCTAAAATTTCTGATTAGGGCAGAGCAAAATTGGTATTGTTCAATGCCTCAAAAACTCAATTCCTCCATCTATCAACTCGAGACAACCTTCCAGACAACTATCCCCTCTTCTTCAATGACACTCAACTGTCCCCCTCTTCTACACTAAACATCGTCAGTCTATCCTTTACTTATAATCTGAACTGTAAACTTCACATCTTATCTCTAGCTAAAACAGCTTCTATGAAGTTAGGTGTTCTGAGATGTCTCCGCCAGTTTTTCTCACCCCCCCAGCTGCTAACTCTGTACAAGGGCCTTATCCGTCCATGTATGGAGTATGCTTCACATGTCTGGGAGGTTCCACTCATACTGCTCTTCTAGACAGGGTGGAATCAAAAGCTTTTCGTCTCATCAACTCCTCTCCTCTAACTGACTGTCTTCAGCCTCTCTCTCACCGCTGCAATGTTGCATATCTAGCTGTCTTTTACCGTTATTTTCATGCTAACTGCTCTTCTGATCCTGCTAACTGCATGCCTCCCCTCCTCCCGCGGCCTCGCTGCACAAGACTTTCTTTTCTCTCACCCCTATTCTGTCCACCTCTCTAATGCATAAGTTAACCAGTATTCTCAATCATTCATCCCTTTCTCTGGTAAACTCTGGAACTCCCTGCCTGCTTCTGTATTTCCACCTTCCTATGACTTGAATTCCTTCAAGAGGGAGGTTTCAAGACACTTATTCATCAATTTTTGGCCACTGCTTTGACCTTTTTATGGGACTGGCATTTCAGTGGGCATTTTTTTTTATTAGATTTTTGTTGCCCTTGGCCAGTGTCCTCCCTACATAAAAAAAATAAATAAATAAAAATATATATATATATATATATATATATATATATATATATATATATATATATATATATATATATATATATATATATATATATATATATATATATATATATATATATATATATATATATATATATATATATATATATATATATATATATATATATTTGGTTCAAAGTGATGGCAAGTTTTTCATTTTGTAATTTCATAAGGGTGTTCTCTTTATTCCTTAAAATTGCCCATTTCTCTTTTTGTGTATTATGTGATGACATCTTTATAGAGTGTCATCTCTGCCAAATTATGATTGTAGGTCCATAACCCTTCTTCTTTGGCTGCAGTGGGATGCTTTTCTCTTGATGGTTGGGAGAGAATGAGTAGTTGGTTGAAGTGGCTGGTTTTTAAGGCTGTCCACTGCCCCTTGCATTTGGTGTTGTGGCTTGTGATTGCTTATTCTGCAGTGAAGCTGTTCTCATGTTAGGCAAGATTTTCAAGGCTTCTGATCAGATGTTGAGGCTTGGCTCATCTTCTTGGTGTACAGCACTTCTAGGATGGCAAGGTATTTGTTGCCAGGACAGGCCTTGATTTATTTTGTTGTCTTCTAATATTTTCCTTGTTAGCTGTAACTCATGTTCTTCCAGATGTTTCTTTGGGATGCCTGATGTGAGATGATTGCTGAGTTGTCTGGATAGCTTCATTGTAGTCATGCTGACATAGGTGGAGGGGAGGGCTTCACAGTTCTCTTGTTTACAGATGAACTTATAGATGACACGTGATTGTTGAAATTGTCCTTTCGTCTCACAGGGCCTCTTTCTGAGGAGCAGAAGACTTGTTTTCTTGTTTTTATAGTTGATGACCAAGTTCAGGCATTTTCAAGGTCAGTTGGTGTGATGATGTTCTTCAATATTTGCTTCATAAATTTTCTTTTTTTGTAGGTGCTGATGTACTACGCTCTGTAGAATATGTCGATGGCTTCTTTTTTGTGACTCTTCCTTTCTGGTACCAGCAGTCAGTAATGCTTTGTTGGGTTGTGTATGTCTCTTTTGCCATCACTCTCAACCAAACATGTTTGCAAGAAAATTTCCTGCCTATATACACTCTTAATATATATATATATATATATATATATATATATATATATATATATATATATATATATATATATATATATATATATATATATATATATATATATATATATATATATAATGGCGCGTGGTGACATAAGTGCCAAAGCGCCAAATATAAAAAACTGAGAAAAACGCGGTCAAAGTTTTGCGACTTTCAGAATGCGATAACTCCGTAACGGATTAAGATAGAAAGCTCATTTTGGTCTTAAATGAAAGCTTACGTTGTGAGAGATGCGAGTCATCTGACTCGTCCTCACTCACCAGTGTTGTCCTCGTCCTGTAGCGGCTGGGGGTCATCTACAATGTCCTCACTGTCACTGTCGTACTCTAGGTGGTCCTCATCCTCGTCCTCAGTGCTGTCATCTTCTTCAGTATTATCCAGTTCCTGCTGCTTCCTGATGATGAACTGAAGGTATGGCTGGTTGACATTTGGGATGAACTCAAGCAGCTGTTGCAGGTGTTGCAGTTTGCCAGGCTGAAGTCGACGTATTGTGGGGTACTTCTGGGGTAGTTGCAGGATGAACACTGGCTTCCCCGGGCTCGGCAGGGAGGGGTAGCGGGAAGAATGGCGCGTTCTCATTGGCCCAATTTTGCCCAGGCGGCGCGGTAGAGCGGTTCCCATTGGTCGCCGCCGCTCCCGCCACCACAAACACAACATTGGCGCTTTAAACACAGCCTCATCCCGTGGGGTCGCGACAGAACAGAGGTGCTTAAGGCTAATTTACCTTTTTCTTCCCCCTGATTCTCGACCTTATGGTCGAATGGCGCTTTGGACGCCTGTTTCAAACTCGGGAGCTAGACTGGAGATAACGAACAGGTTTCAACGTGGGACAAGAGTAAAAATGGCGCTTTGAACGCTAGTCTAGACCGTGAGGGGTGCCACCAAACCGGGCAAAGCTACGGGCGACATACCCTTCTCTTTAGTGGGATTTTCCACCATATTGCAGTTGTCGGTTTGAACTGCCGATTACGCAGTTGAAAAGTAGAGGGTTTGGAGATGGGAATGGAGCAAAAAAATGATTTTCCATCTTGGTGGCGCTTTGGCACTTATGTCACCACGCGCCAATTGATGTTTGTCTTATATATATATATATATATATATATATATATATATATATATATATATATATATATATATATATATATATATATATATATATATATATATATATATATATATATATATATATATATATATATATATATATATATAAGACAAACATCAATTGGCCACTAGTGCTAGACTGGATTGTCAATGTCATCTGAGTCAGCTGGGGTAGCCTGAGAATTTATTTATTTATTTTTTTTCATAAACTTGGTGATATTTGAATTGTTAGTTTCTTGTAGACTTCATGATATGGACAAAATAATTTATGTGCCATCTGTTCCAGTCTTGCAAATCGCTTGATGTTTATTCAATAGAAATAACCCTTCTGACAATGCCTTAGTGGTGAACATCCTTTTTGGCGCCTTTTCCTCGTCTTTCTCCGCTGTACGAGTATCTCTCGTTTCTTCTGGCACTCTTTCTTCTTCCAATTCAAAGAGCTCTTCATTTGTAAGCTCTCTAGATTCTTCATTTGCAACTCCTTGACATCTTCCACTTCACTTTCCAAAGAAAAGTCTTTTGCTAGTGTTACTATTCCTTTTCAAATCATGTGAAGTTGATTTTCACTGTCAAATCCAGCAAAAGTTTGAACATAGCACTTAACACACTTTCATCAGATTCCATTCATGCACTTTTACATCACAAGCTCCCAGCCAGTAGCAAGATTCTTGATACACTTAGTTCTGGGTGAGCATTAATAGCAGCTTTGGCTTGGGTGAAAGTGGTTTGAAGATAGTTAGCCTTGAAAGTAGCAATTAAACCTTGGTCCATCGGCTGCAAAATTGATGTTGTATTATGTGGCCAAAAAAAAAAAAAAAAAAAAAAAAAAAACTTTCTCATCAGAATAAAAATCACCTAGATGAGGTGGATGACCAGGTGCATTACCCAGTAGCAATAAAATCTTGAAAGGAATTGCTTTTTCCAAACAATATTCATGTACTTGAGGAATAAAACAGTTAAAAAAAAACAGTCTTCAAACAGTGTCTACTTGAGGAATAAAACAGTTAAAAAACCAGTCTTCAAACAGTGCCTGTGTCATCTATGCTTCAGGGTTTGATCGAAAGTAAATGGGCAGTGTGTGCTTGTTTATGTTCTTGAACATCTGCTGGTTATCTAAGTGATAAATTAAGAATGGCTTCAGCTTAAATCCCATGATGTTCTCACCAAGCAACAGAGTCAATTGTTCCTTAAATTATTTAAATCTAGGCATGCTTTTGGCCTCTTTGTGGAAATACTGTATTTGATGGCTTATAAGATGCATGTGCTTATAAGATGCATCTCACTTTGGACAGGCATTGGGAAAAAATAAATAATAAATAAATAAATAAATAAATAAATAAGTGGGTTTAAGCTCTGAAAATGTAGTGAAGGGTTTAACGTGACATTTTTTCCCAATATTTTTTCCTTGGGAAATTTTTTAAATTTATAACTTATATGCAATTGGGTATGCATGTCATTTTTGTGACTCCATTATGATGGGATAATGGAATCTGGAAATTTTAAACACAACTGCACAAACTGTATTGCATGAATATTGTGCAGACCATTGCCATGAGCCACCCTGCCTTGTGACGCTCTCTTCACTTATAAAATCTTGTTTTGTTAGGTAGTAAGCTATTTTCTAAAAAAAATAACAATAATTTCTAATTAACTTCAAGTTTTGTTGAACATGTATGCATGGTAAGAATGTTAAAAGATAGGTGCAATTTCAGTTGTATGAAGGTGTGTCTTACCTAAGGAATGCAATGAATCTTGGGTGTGTCGTTAGGTTTGATGTGTAACCGACCATGAATTTATTTTGGTACATGCAATGTAAGCGTCACTGAATTTCATCCTGACTGGTGTTATTTTTATGTCAATTACCGGTTAGTATGACTACATATTCACTACATATACATTGTTACCTTGCAAAAAAAATTGTTGTTTTTGTGGTGTGAAATAATAATAATCACTTTGTTTATGTGTGTGAAGATGTTTGGGGTTTGATTTAAGGGCCACTAGCCACTGCCCGAAAGTTAAATGCAAGCTCATTTTCTGAGCCTGTTTTTTGGAAAACAGGTGTGTCTTATAAGCCATCAAATATGGTAAGGTAAGTGCATGCTGGCATCTGTTTCCAGTACAATCCTGTTTCATCCACATTGAATATCTGCTGTGCTAGATATCCTCTATTCATTATCACTTCATCCAGACTGTCAACAAACACATGTGCTCCATCCTCGTCTGCACTTGCTGCTTCTTCAGTCACACGAACATTATGAAACTGAAATCTTTTCTTAAATCTTTAGAACTGGCCAGTACTTGCTGCAAATTCTTGACTGTAGTTTTCTCAGGTGCACTTCTTCAAAGTCTGAAATAAACTTCTGGCCTTTATCTGAATAGTATAAAGGGTTCATGGTGTCCATTTCTGTATCTGGTTTTCCATCCAAATGTGTAGTATATTCTCCATGTTGTGGATGGGTCCAGTATGTTGCTTCGTTAAGATTGTCGATAGCGCTGATGCGGAACCTTTCAGTTTCACAGATCCTTTCTTTGTGCTTCAAAATCATCGACACAGTAGAGTGGGCAAACTTCAAATCATGTACAATCAAATTCACTTCCTTCCTTCATGCTGCCTAATCACCATATTTTTTTTTGTCGAGATAAATGGTCTTTCTTGGCAGGTTGAGGAGCAGAAAATGACATTTTCCTTTCGGTAGACATCTTGGGAATGATGTAGAAATTTTTTCAAAGTGAAAGATAAACAAATACAGGATAAAGTGTGTTGTGCTGGGGGTTTTGTATGGGCACAGGGATGATGTGAGTGTCCCCAGCTCTTAGGCTCCCAGTCTCCTGGTAGCGCCAATAGGCTGGCCTGAAACTGTCGTACAAAAGTGGTCGTAAATGCGGTGAATCGTAAGTCAAATATTTCGTAAGACGACAGCTATCTGTTTATTGTATTTCCCTCCATGTAAGATGCATATTAAAAAAAAAAAAAAAAGCTCTAAAAATCGTCCAGCATCTTATACCCTGATGGTTAGGTTCGGGTAGGCCTATGGGTTATGGTTACTGTAATAGAGTAACACCTAAACACCAGTTTCATTCCGGGATGAAATATTTACATTTAAATATTATTAGATAATGATTACAAATCGAAATAGTGCTAAGAATTACTAGATAATGATTATGGACCAAAATATTGCTAGAACATAAAAGCCGTGGTACCTTAACATACGCAGGAAGTGTTTTGTTTACCACTTTAAGTTGACATCTGCTCTGGGTAGGATCACTGTAACTCTTCAGTGAACTTTTGGGATTTGAAGATGAATAAAATTTGACTTGATTTTACAGTATTTTAATCTCATTGTAAATTTTAAAATATTGTCAGTTAACCTTATAACATTTATTTATCATTAAGTTAAGTAGCCAAATGTAATAATGTGTGTACAATAAAATGCTTCAAGAATGATTTAAAAGGTGGCAAGTAATGAATTTTCGGGATTTGAAAATGAGTAAAACTTGACTTGATTTCACGGTATTTTAATCTCATTGGGATTGATTATTAAAATATTGTGAGTTCAACTTATAGTAATGTGTTTTGCTTAAGTTGTTCAGTGGGGCAATATCCAGTAGCCTACAGTCTTGGACCACAGCCTGATTGAGGGATGAGCTATGAAGTTCAGGGAAAAATAGGGGCTTATTTTCTTTTCTTTTTTTTTTTCTTTTCTAAATATCCCCTGCCAAATTATAGGTGCGTCTTATACTCCGGTGTGTCTTATATGGCGGGAAATACGGTATATATATATATATATATATATATATATATATATATATATATATATATATATATATATATATATATATATATATATATATATAGTCAACGACATTCGTGATTAGAACGCCTGCTGACTACTTAAGCGTCACATTCCACAAACTGGCAACTCGTTTTTTTCTCAGCCTGAAAAAGAATCTGCTGGAAGAAAATAACTATATGGCAACTTAGGATAGCCATTCATATGTTTTTGAAAGCATAGAATAACAGATTCAGTTTTTGACATATTGACGTAAGGGAAAGTTATCTTTTGTGACTGCTCCTTGTCTGGCTAACAAAACAGCAGTGTTTGCTTTAAATAAAGTGTTCTACAGAGGTGATGTGCGATGCATGGAAAATATACAGGCCATGATTACATAATACGACCATTAGAGTTTTACGAGAATGGTGAAACAGAAAAAAAATAAGCCGTTTAACTATTGTATTAAAAAAAAATAATGAGTGTGTTAATGAAGAAATGGAGTGATAAGGGACGTGAGAATGTGCCTCACCACAAACATAGTGGTCGGCCAGCCTAAAATGTTTGACACCACCTTACATGGTATCGAGACAGACAGTTAAAGGTATATCTTCAGCTTACAGCAAAACAACAAAAAAAAAAAAAAAAAAAAAAAAAAAAAATGGGCAGGCCACCACCATGTCTGTATGAGGCACATCCATGCAAATTTCATAATTTTATGAGCAGCAAGAAACTTTCC
>NC_087152.1:21212500-21230000 GCF_035594125.1 Scylla paramamosain | reverse complement strand
AGAAAATTTCTATTTGCTTGTTGATCCTGTTATTCTCACTTCATTGCATGAGAAATCGGAAGAGTATAATGTGATGTGTTATCAGTGGTTTGTTTACCAAGAATGATCCCTACCGCTCTATCACGGGGAAGCTCAAACCGGAAGCTGTTGTCAGGCGGTGGCGAGAGGTGACTTGCGGCGTTGCCACACACCATTCTGTGAGGCAACACCTATGTTGACTACGTCGGTTGCAGCTCTCTCTCTCTCTCTCTCTCTCTCTCTCTCTCTCTCTCTCTCTCTCTCTCTCTCTCTCTCTCTCTCTCTCTCTCTTTTGTGTTGTCTTATATTTAGAAACAGCTTATTAAGATCTGGGAATATTCGTAATTTCTGTTAGTTGAAGTGTATAGGTAGGTGAGAGCCTTTCCTCAGAGAGGCATGTGAGCGGATTTTGCCAGTCTCTGGGATTAACTCGGGGAAGCCTTACCTCCTCAGCTTGGTTCACAAACTCAAGGAGTTCTAGATATGCTGCAAATTTATTCAGTTATATAATTGTTTTCAAGCATTTTCAAAACTATAATAGAAATGTTTCTTAGTTGCCAACTACTATAGTACGGAATCAGGTTATGGAGTCTTGTGCTTGTGATTACGAGATTAATGGGGAGTTTTCGGAACTAATCCGCTAGATGTCGTTGCTGCTCATCTAACTGTAGGAAAGAGAGCTAAAATATTGTTGTAGTAAATCCCAGGTGCGTAAAGATGCAGAGAACATTGATCATCATGATACTATTGAAATGATGTATCGACTTTTTAATGTCCGATATGGATAATATTGAGAGAATGTGGTCAAATTATTATTTTTTTTTTTTGTGATTATCGAGTAAACTGCTAGCATTATATTAAATAAAGCATATTACAAGTATAAAATTTATTGATTTGGACAATGAAAAAAAAAATTACACTGTACTATATAGTATGACACAACCTACTCAGTAACATCGTGATATGTGGCTGTTTTTTTTTTTTTTTTTTTTTTTTTTTTGGGGGGGGGATTTTAGCATCTCTCTCACGAAGCGAGCGACAAGGCAAAGTAATCGAGAACCAAAACAAACATCTCTCAGGCGATCCTGCTGCTGCTGTAGTGTCCAGCTACCGTAATCCATTGTTTAGGCCGTAGTGGAGATGGGCACCACAGCAACATTCGACTTCTTGTCCAACAACGTGTTTCTTAAGTAAAACCAGCGCGGCCGAGTCAGGTGTTTGTTTTGGTTAGAGATACAGCATTACTATCGCCAGGACACTCGGGTTGCCAATTTTTTTGTTTAATTAAAATTGCTAGTTTATTCCTAGTTTATTAAAATAAACTAGGAAGATCTGTGTAATCTGGATTTTTGACTGTCACAGACATGTTGCCTTTATGTTTACTGTCGTCTTGATTAAGACGTTTCCAATCAAGAGTGTATTCATTTGGAAATCTTAAGATGACCAAATAAATATAAATGCCGATTCACTAGAAAATCAACTTATATACATTTGTTCATGAAAAGAGTTTGATTTTACTTGTGTTACTACTTAGAAGGGATTACGTAGAAAAAATATATTATATAATCCCATTGCATCTTCATGTAAATAGAGTAACACTGTAGGTCTGTCTGATATTGCTTGTATATGAAAGAAGAGTTTGTGTCTGTGGTGCCACCTGGTGACAACCACTAGTTCTGAAAACTCCCCATTGACAGAATATAAAAATCAATCTCGAAAAAGTGGTGGTAATATCGTAAAGTCCTTTCCAGCCTTCATTATTGGTTGTTTTAGTTCCATTTTTTCAAAGACACATTTGAACTTACTGAATTTGAATTTGAACTTACTGGGGGGAATGCCACCTCCCTTGTAACCACAAAAAAAAAAAAAAAAAAAACTACTCAAATGTGTCTGTGAAAGGATGAAACTAAAACAATCTAATAACGGCGGGAAAGATCTCTAGAATATCATAGTGGCTTTATATTGAAATTGATGAGATTTACGCATGTACCAGCTGATGATAACAAACTCGCCAGCCATCACCTAGCTTACAATCTCCTACGACTTTAGCATTATAGGCTTCTTATCTTGTTTTTATTTGCCGATCCAGTTCAACATTTCACATTCTCAATATAATGTGCTGTATTCAGTTAAATAAATACGATTTTTTTTTTCCATCTACTAAATAAAGCTGTTTGATAATGCTCCCTGCCTGCTTCTGTATTTCCACTTTCCTATGATTTGAATTTCTTCAAGAGGGAGGTTTCAGGACACTTATCCTTCAGTTTTCGACTACAGCTTGGGACCCTATTCGGGAACCGGCATCTCAGTGGGCCTTTATTGTTATTGGATTTTTGTTGCCCTTGGCCGGTGTCCCCCTTGAAAAAAAAAAAAAAAAAAGTTATATGCTCTAACTGGGCTTCATCAAGCTTGGGCTAACAAATAGCATTACTTAATAAATGGGAAAAATCTTATCTATTTAACTGAATATAGCACATCATATTGAGAATGGATCGGCAAATAAAAGTAAGATAGGCTATAATGCTAGGCGTTGGAGATTGTAGGCTACGTAATGGCTTGACGACTTGGTTATTATCAGCTGGTAGATGCGTAAATCTCACCAGTTTGAATATAAAGCCACTATGATAATATTCTAGAAACCTTTCCCGCCGTTATTACCGATTGTTTTAGTTTCATTCTTTCACAGACATATTTGAATAGTTTTTGGGGGGCGTTAGAGGGTAGGTGACATTTTTCCCCACTTTCTTACGTTTTACGTCTATTCAGATGTGACTGGGAAAGAGTGGAACTAAAACAGCCAATAATAATGGTTGGCAAGGACTCTATTACCAATATTTTTTTTTTTTTTCAGATTGGTTTTGATACTCTTGTCAAATAATTTCGTAACCACAAGCTCAATTCCATAGCATGGGCTAATTCCAAACTAACTGCAATAGTTGGCAAACCAAGAAATATTTCTAGTATAGTTTTGAAAACTCGAACACATTTATTCCATTGCATACATTTGCACCATGTGCAGAACTCCTTGATCTTGTGGATCAAGTTGAGAAGGTGAAGTTTCTCAGAGCTGTATCCAGAGACCGGCAAAATCCGTTCACATACCAACATAGAGGCTCTCTCCTGCCTCTAGATTCCAACTAGTAGATATTAGAGAATGTATAGTCTGAACTACAAACAAAAAATTGTAAATAAATAAATAGATAAATAAATAAATAAATAAATAATTATATATATATATATATATATATATATATATATATATATATATATATATATATATATATATATATATATATATATATATATATATATATATATATATATATATATATATATATATATATATGAGGCATCGCCTGCAGTAGTATGATATCTGTGATAGTTATGATATCTTGTGATAGTTATGATATCTTATACCTGGACTTCAGTAAAGCATTTGACAAGGTACCCCATCAAAGACTCCTGAGAAAGGTTAGGGCACACGGGATAGATGGGAAGGTGTTAGGCTGGATAGGGTCATGGCTTAGTGACAGGCGACAAAGAGTTGTAATAAACGGCTCGAAATCTGAGTGGGGTCATGCAATTAGTGGGGTGCCATAGGGATCAGTATTAGGGCCATTGTTATTTCTAATATATATCAATGACTTGGATAGTGGAATTAGTAGTGATGTTAATAAATTTGCGGATGACACAAAGATAGGTAGATTAATTAGGTCAGAATCGGATGCCATTGCCTTGCAGACAGATTTAGATAGAATGAATGAAGGATGGATAGGTGGCAAATGCAATTTAATATCAATAAATGCAAAATACTTAGCGTAGGTAGAGGAAACCCACACAGTAGGTACACATTAAACAACCAAACTTTGGTAGGTACAGGGTATGAGAAAGATTTAGGAGTTATAGTTAGCTCTGAACTCTGTCTAGGGAAACAATGTATAGCAGCCAGAAACAGGGCAAATAGGGTACTAGGATTAATTTTTAGGAGTGTTAAAAATAGAAGGCCGGAAGTAATATTAAAGTTATACTTGACGCTGGTCAGACTTCATCTAGACTACGCTGTGCAGTTCTGGTCTCCACATTACAGGAAAGATATAGGTCTATTAAAATCAGTACAAAGGAGAATGTCTTAAAGGATACTGGGGATGAGGAGTATTCCTTACGAGGCGAGATTGAAGTTGTTAAATTTACATTCTTTAGAAAGACGTAGGTTAAGAGGGGACCTGATAGAAGTCTTTAAGTGGTGTAAAGGTTATAACAAGGGGGATGTAGGCAAAATTCTTAGGATCAGCAACCAGGGTAGAACAAGAAATAATGGGTTTAAGCTTGAAAAATTTAGGTTTAGGAAGGAGATAGGAAAAAAATTGGTTCTCAGATAGAGTGGTAGATGAGTGGAACGGATTCAGTAATCATGTTGTTAGTGCTAGGACACTAGAGAGCTTTAAGAGAAGATTAGACAGGTTTATGGATGGAGATAATAGATGGAAATAGGTATATTTCAAACAGGGACTGCCACGTGTAAGCCTGGTCGCTTCTTGCAGCTTCCCTTATTTCTTATATCCTTATGTTCTTATACCCAAGCGCCATTTCTTAAAATTCTCAGGAAACGGCTCTAAAGTTTTCAAAGTATAAAAAAAAATTTCTCCAAAACTATTACAGTTAGGATAATAATTCTTATACCCTTTTAAAGCTCATTGTTTGTACATTTTAACTTGAGTCCTTTGGCACAGAAAATATAACGACAAAAAATATGATTTAGGAAGTAAAAAAAATAGTTCAGAAAATACCGGAAAAAATCCATTATATGTCATTTAATAATGTCCCTTGCCAGAGAAAATGCAAATCCCAACAAATAATGATAAGAATAATAAAGTTTCACATGATACAGAGCGAGTGATAGGTACTTGTGTGTGACACAGAAGAAAGCAGAGAAATGAAAATGAGGCAGGCTTGCTTCACATAGGCTGGGGATGAGAGCAAGAGTAATCGGAGCACGCTCCGATACTCTTGCTCCTGGTTTGGCGCATGAGTACAGTCATGCACGCTGTCCTCTCAGGAACTGGTGGATGAGTGTACTACTGCACCAATACATAGGCTAAAGCAGCCCTTTGGCCAAAAAGGTCCAAAATCTAAACCATTAGTATGGACTTACAACCTTATTTTCTGTGCGATGTCTCTCAACAACCATATAGAACAGACCTGGTGAAACTCTGTGATACCATATATATATATATATATATATATATATATATATATATATATATATATATATATATATATATATATATATATATATATATATATATATATATATATATATATATATATATGCGAATGTGCTGCTCAGTGTAGACTTTAGGCAGGAAAATTTTAAAACATTCATCAGCTGATAGCTCTAGCGGGCACATGAGACACTTCAGAACTGCCAACCTGTGCGAAAAAGTGTTGTTGGTGTTGGGTTCTTAAGGGACCTTTACACGGTCAAACGGTTTGTCAAACCGGGTTGCCTAACCTGCTTGTCAAGCGGTTTGAAGAAGTATCAGTCAAACCAAACGTACATCATTCCTCAGTCCTCAACTTAGTGTGACTCGCGCTTTTGTGGAGGAGAGATATGACTCTCCACCAGGACGATTTGATTGCCATTGGCTTAGCGGTGGCACTAAGGAAAAAAAAGATAAAGGTGGATAAAGGACTGGCTGTTAAAAAGACATCAACATTCACATGCCAACTTGCTTTTTTATTTGAAATTAGAGCCAGATGACTGGCGTAATTATTTGAGGATGGACGAAGAAACATAAATAGATCTACTTTCCATAAGGCTGGATGATCTCTGCTTTCAAGTCATTCTGGCCTTTAGTTGCTTCGGCGCTCGGTCATTTCGGCCTCTGTTTACTTATGAAATTATGATAGACACTTGAAACAACATTGGTGGAAAGTAATATTCTTCTTTATTGAAACATTGTTTATTTTTAGCTGTTGCCAGCACATTAACCCTTAAAACAGATAAAACGGTCAAACTAAAGAAGATAAGTGATTAAAAAAAAAAAGATGAAGAGCAAAATCATCAAACAAAACTTTAATAAAATGTTTAAAGCACAGATAAAACAGTTAAAACTAAAGAAATTAAATGGTTAAAAGGTGAGGAGCTAAATCATTAAACAAAAACACTAAGAAAATGTTTAAAACACAGATAAAACAGTCTAGCTAAAAGCAAAGTAAACAGCAAAAAAATAAAAAATAAATAAATAAATAAATAATAATAATAATGATAATTATAATAATAATAGTAATAATAATAATAAGTGGTTGGTCCACTCAGTCTTGAGCAAGCTCTCAGTAATTGGTCAGTTGTAATCTTCTGTTCCTCGTACTTTTCCATAAATTGAAGATACGACCTTGCACAGAACGACAGAACGATATTTCCGTCGCTGATGACATGACAGCTTTCCATCCTTGAGCAGCCGCACTTGGATATGTACGTTCCTGTCTTCTTTGCACAGCAAGGGTATGAGTACATAGAGAGATATGTACCTTCCTGGCTTCTTTGTACAGCAAGGGTATGAGTACATAGAGAAGAATGTGTGCGTTGCCTGCTCTACCGTTTAATCTCTTGTGATATCCTTCTACATCATTATTAGTGCGTATGCTCTCGCCAAAAAAAAAAAAAAAAAAAAAAAACAGTCCATTCACTTGGCAACAACAGTCCATCTATCCAAGTTTCTTTTATGTACATTTACAAGTCTTTGATTCGCCCAGAAGGTGCACGAGATTCTAAATGACGAAACGTCTGTTCACTATGTTCCCGTGGGAGAAACGGAAGGGACATTAACTGCAGTATGTAATTTTGTGTGGGACGATGTTTCACATGAGGCACGGCAAGTCCTAGTGACTGTACCTTTCTCCATATTGTTTGATTCCAGTGAAATGCACAACCTTGGAATCTAGCTACTGGGAACAAAGTTCTCACTGCTGACCATAAGGCAATTTCAAAGTCCATAACAACACATGGGAAGGAAGCCATGGTGAAACTTTGATTTTATGTTGCTTTTTCCTCCAGAGTGGCTTCTTTTCATATTGCCCTACGGTTGTCGTAAATGGTCGTTTTTTTTTTTTTCATACTCGTCCATTGTTATTTCCTTATTCCTTTATATGAATGGAACTATAAGCATACTTCTTTCACATTTCTATTTACTTTGATAATTATATGAAAAAAAAAAACATGGTGAAACTGATTTTATGTTGCTTTTTCCTCCGAAGTGGCTTCTTTTCATATTGTCCTACGGTTGTTGTAAGTGATCTTTTTTTTTTTTCTCATACTCGTCCATTGTTATTTCCTTATTTATGTATATGAATGGAACTGTAAGCATACATTTTTCACATTCCTATTTACTTTGACAATATATATATATATATATATATATATATATATATATATATATATATATATATATATATATATATATATATATATATATAATAAAATAACTACGGTCTTGCACACACGCGCAGACCTGGCGCGCGGAGTGACCTGGGTGAAACGCAGGGGAGGCCATAGTGACCAGGGCCGGAAGAACTAGGGGCTGGAGTGACTTGTTTCCACAATCTCTGTAGGTATGTATGAATTTCAATAACACATCCCTCTCGTGTCTCTTTCCATTTGAGTTTGTGTCCTCCATATTTCAGCTGTAAGGGTATGACCCACCTACTCCTTGGTTTGAAGCGCTGCTGAGATTTGATGTTACATGTTCTCACATGCAAATGGTTTGTGGATGAGTTAAGCACCCCCCCCCCCCCCCGCAAAAGTCAGGCTTGATCAGACTTTCTTCAAACCGTTCAACGTGTTTGACAACCAAATACCCCATTCACACGTTCAAACATCACCTCAAACACGTGTTTGTCAAACCGGGTTTGACAAACCGTTTGCCTGTGTAAAGGGCCTTTATACGTTCTGCCGCCTTCCCGGAGTTTACAAAGTGCATTTACAACGTTAATAAGAGGTGATATGGACCTGATTTTTTAAATGTTGGTGTTAGTAAATTCCAACACCAACACGTTGTATCTCCTCATACTAACTTTTGCAAGTTTTTTTTTTTTTTTTTTTTTTTTTTTTTTTTTTATATAACTCGGGGAAGGGGACACGACATGGTGTTAGAACCCAACACCAACAGCACTCTTCGTACAGGTTGGTACCTCTTAAGTGTCTCATGTGCCTGCCAAAGCGATCAGCTGATCAATGCTTTACACTACAGTTTTCCTGCCTGAACAGTCTACAATGAACACTTCATTCGCATATATATATATATATATATATATATATATATATATATATATATATATATATATATATATATATATATATATATATATATTTATTTATTTATTTATTTATTTATTTATTTATTTATATTTTTATATATATAGTTAGGGCTGTACATCCTCTAATCCTTAGTAGTTGGAGTGTACAGGCAGGTGAGAGCTTCTCCTCAGAGTGGCATGTGAACAGAGTTTGCCTGTCTCTGGGGACAGCTCTGGGAAGCCCCACCTCCTCAGCTTGATGCACAAGATATGTTACAAATGTATGCAGTGAAATAATTGTTTTCAAGAGTTTTCAAAGTACTAGAAATATTCCTTAGTTACCAACTACTATAGTTTGGAATATCAGGTTATGGAGTCTTGTGCTTGTGATTAAGAGATTAATTAACGAGAGTAAAATCAATCTGGAAAAAAAGTGGTGGTAATATTCTAGAGTCATTTCCATCCATTATTATTGGTTGTTTTAGTTCCATTATTTCGCAGACACATTTCAATAGACATAAATCGTAACAGAGTAGGGGAAAATGCCACCTTCCGTGTAACCCCCAAACACTATTCAAATGTATCTGTGAAAGAATAAAACTAAAGCAATCAGTAATAACGGGGGAAAAGGTCTCCAGAATATTACCATAGTTGTTTAAATTGTTGAGATGTACGTACAAACCAGCTAATAATAACCAACTCCCCAGCCACTGCATAGCCTACAGTCTCCTAAGCCTGTAGCATATTTAGCCTGCCTTGTTTTTATTTGCCAATCCAGTTCAAAATTTAACATTCTCAATATGACGTGCTAGATCCAATTAAATAAAAACGATTTTTTCGATCTACTACTGTTCGCTAGCCCAAGCTTGATAAATTCTAGTTAAAGCATATAACATGTTTCTGACCAAGAATAATTAAAATTTAATGTTTATACATAAAAAGAAAAAAAAAATACTTCAGTGTTGCAATTATCATATGATGATGCTGTAAACCTTGGAGAGGTGATGGAAATCGACAGCTCTTTCAATCTGGCGGATGATCTGCACAATATAAATGAAACATAAGAGGGTGTTGTAAGATCCCTAATCCCATGTTAAATTGCCTATGTTCAACTTGTATCTCCTCCCTTATTTTTTGACCAATTTCTTTTATTTAAAAAGGCTTTTAATCAGGAAGGATAGGAGAACAATATCTGCTATTGTTTTTCTTGTACGATATATATATATATATATATATATATATATATATATATATATATATATATATATATATATATATATATATATATATATATATTTTTTATGAAAAAAAAAATTAGACTTTCAAACAATTGCCAAAAATCAAAATCAACTCCAAGCAAAAATTTTTATAGCAGACTTTGTCTCATAGTTTCATAAGCTGCAATATCCTATATATGTGTAACAGGAATAACAACAGAGGAGATCATTTTCATATGGCAAAATCCGCCATTTTGATATTGCACTATAAAGTTTAAGCAGTTACTATAATTCACCTGTTTCAGATAGGGACTTGAAATTCACATGATATATGCATCAGAATATGTTGAAAAAGCAGACATAGTTTCATTTAGTTACTCTGATTTTGTATAGAGGCATAAAGTGATTCATGATTTCATGCTTAATTACCATGGTGGGGGGAAGGGGGAGGAAAGCAATTTTTGTTATATTTCATCATATTTATGAGTAAAAACCAGTGTTTAACTGTTTGAAATAAATAAAGTATTAATGTAAAAGATATCTGATGTAGATACATTGATTATTTGCTGGATTTACATAAAAAGAAAAAATATATATATTTTTATTTTTCATATATAAATCTGAGAAAAATAGTTAGACCTAAAATTTTATGCTCTCTAATGTATGCAGCAAGAGAACTATATATTTTCATAGGAGACTAAAGAAAAAGAACATAAGAACATAAGAAACATAAGAAATAAGGGAAGCTGCAAGAAGTGACCAGGCTTACACGTGGCAGTCCCTGTATGAAACACTCCTACCTATTTCCATCTGTTATCCCCATCCATAAACTTGTCTAATCTTCTCTTAAAGCTCTCTAGTGTCCTGGCACTAACTACATGATTACTGAGTCCGTTCCACTCATCTACCACTCTATTTGAGAACCAATTTTTTCCTATCTCCTTCCTAAACCTAAATTTTTCAAGCTTGAACCCGTTATTTCTTGTTCTACCCTGGTTGCTGATCCTAAGAATTTTGCTTACATCTCCCTTGTTATAACCCTTATACCACTTAAAGACTTCTATCAGGTCCCCTCTTAACCTACGTCTCTCTAGAGAATGTAAATTTAACCGCTTCAACCTCGCTTCGTAAGGAATACTCCTCATCCCCTGAATCCTTTTAGTCATTCTCCTCTGTACTGATTCTAATAGACCTATATCTTTCCTGTAATGTGGGGACCAGAACTGCACAGCGTAGTCTAGATGAGGTCTGACCAGCGCCAAGTATAACTTTAATATTACTTCCGGCCTTCTACTTTTAACACTCCTAAAAATGAATCCTAGTACCCTATTTGCCTTGTTTCTGGCTTCTATGCATTGTTTCCCTAGACGGAGTTCAGAGCTAACTATAACTCCTAAATCTTTCTCGTACCCTGTACCTACCAGAGTTTGGGTGTTTAATGTGTACCTATTGTGTGGGTTTCCTCTACCTACGCTAAGCACTTTGCATTTATTGATATTAAATTGCATTTGCCATCTATCCGTCCATTCATTCATTCTATCTAAGTCTGTCTGCAAGGCGATGGCATCCGCTTCTGACCTAATTAATCTACCTATCTTTGTGTCATCCGCAAATTTACTAACATCGCTACTAATTCCACTATCCAAGTCATTGATATATATTAGAAATAATAATGGCCCTAATACTGATCCCTGTGGCACCCCACCGTTTATTAGCACTCTCTGTCGCCTGTTACCAAGCCATGACCCTATCTAACCTAACACCTTCCCGTCTATCCCGTGCGCCCTAACCTTTCTCAGGAGCCTTTGATGGGGCACCTTGTCGAATGCTTTACTAAAGTCCAGATATAAGATATCATAACTATCACCATTATCTACTGCCTCGTACACCTTACTGTAAAAACTTAACAAGTTTGTCAGGCAAGACTTCCCCTTCGTGAAGCCATGCTGTGACTGATTTATCAAGTTATGTTTGTCTAAATGTTCCCTAATGTTCCTGGCTATTATTGACTCTAACATTTTACCTACAACTGAAGTTAAGCTGACAGGTCTATAATTAGACGCTAAAGTTTTATCCCCTTTCTTAAAGATGGGTACTACATTAGCCTGTCTCCACATTACTGGTACCTCACCCGACTCCAGTGATTTCCTAAAGACAGAAACTAACGGCTCACTAATAATCTTTTTACATTCCTTCAGTACTCTGGGATATATTTCATCAGGTCCTGGTGACTTGAACTTTTTTAGCCTATCTATCTCCTGCTCCACTATCTCCCTAGTTATGGAAATATCCGTCAGCTTCTCATACTCATCTGCTCTAAACACCTGTTCACTATCTGGCATATCCTGCATGTTTTCCTGAGTGAAGACAGTTAAAAAATAATCATTCAGAAGTTTACTAATCTCCTCCCCAGAACTAACCAGCTCCCCATCTGCTGCCTTTAATGGACCTACAGTATCCTTATTTTTCGTCCTGTATACCTGATAAAATCCCTTGGGGTCCGTCTTCGCCTGGCTGGCTACCTTTAATTCATAATTGTCCTTAGCTTTCCTCGTTAACTTCCTGACTGTTCTAACTAATTCATTATACTGTGTCCTTAAAACTTCCTCACCTGCCCTTAATCTCATATACTTCTCTTACGCCCTATATAATGCTTTAACCTAGCAGTTATCCATTTAGGGTCATTTTTTTGTGATCTTATTGTTTTATACGGGATATTTGCTAATTGACCTGTATGAACTTTATCTACGAAATATTTATACAATTCATCTACATTTACTTCACCTAAACCCCTCATCTCGTTCCCTACCATCCTCTTCCCTCCCTCATCAACTCGCCTTGACCTTACCTCTCTCATTTCAGCATGACCTGACATTCCAACATACTCACACCTATCTCCCCCCTTCCTCTTTCCTCCTCCCTTCTGGAGCCTCACCTCACCTCCCTCATCCTGCCTTATCTCTCTGAACTCCGTCCCTGACCTGACCTCACCCTGCATCCTTTGCCAGTCCACTCCTTGGAGGTACCTAAAAGATGTATGTCAGAAAAATAAGAAAGAGGAAGAAAAGGAAAAAAAAAATATTATACATGTCTCGTGGCAGGCAAAACCATGGAATTTTTTGACGGAAGACCTCATTACATAAGGGGGAAATTTTTTTTCTATAAAAAAAGATTACATATATCAAAAGAAGCAAAAAAAAAAAAAAAATGCAGGAAAAAAAAAATTCTTGATCGTATAATCCCCCATAAATCACAAGGGTAAAGGTGCCCGAATGCGTGCATTTGTAAACGCCCTAATTTCTTCCTTACGGTGATGGATACTGTTTTCCTTTAACACAGAAGTATATTGATATATAATATTTTTAACATTCAATTGCATGTGAATCATTAATATCATTGGTGTTTCTTGTTGGAAAGGGATAGGACATGCCAACCCATAGGAACCTGTGGTGTCTCCATCGAATTGGCACTAACACCACGGTTTAGAAAAACTAGACGTATTAAGAATCAGCTATATTGGTATCAGAAACTACTAACACCATGTTTAAAAAAATCAGGCCATGATGTGGGGCTTGGTGTTGGGATTTACTAACACCAACGCTTAAAAAGTCAGACCTTGGTGTCGGGATTTACTAGCACCAAGATTTAAAAAGATAAACAGACTCCAGACATGTCCTAAATTTAAGACCTTCACACTAAGAATAAGGCCGGAATTTTAAAATGTTGATGTTAGTGTGTTTTTTTAAATTCGGAGAAGGTGACACGACATAGTGTTAGGAGAACCCAACACCAACAACACATAGGTTGGCACGTTTTAAGTGTCACATGTGATTGCCAAAGCAATCAGCTGATCAGTGCTTTAGTTTTCCTGCCTAACCAGTCTACAATGAACACTGCATTTGCATATATATATATATATATATATATATATATATATATATATATATATATATATATATACAGACGTACCTCGGTACTCGACCATAATCCGTTCTGAGGTGGTGGTCGAGCACCGATTTGTTCGAACACCGAAACCAATTTTCCCATAAGAAATAATGGAAAGTATTTTAATCCGTTCTTACCATTAAGAAAAATACCTAAAATATTATAAGAACGTGTATCTAAACAACAATAAAACGTAAATGTGCACAAGCAGTACATGATAAAGATAAATAAAGCATTATAAACCATTTTGTATAATTTACTTACGTTTTGGAGAGTGGTTGATGGCATACAGGAATGGATGTGGAGAGGACGGGAGGGAGGGTTACTCCTTGGAAGGGGAATCCCCTTCCATGATGACGCTAGGTAACGCGCCTTCAGGGGTTTTCTCCCTTCTCTCTCTCTTCCATGGAGGTGAATCTGGCTGGGCAGTAGCCTTCCTCTTTTCTTTAAGAAGGAACCTGTCCATTGTCAGTTGCCCGCTGGCCGAGTTACCCGCTGGCCGAGAAGGGCCGAGGAGCGCGTTCGGGTCGAATCGGCTAGTCGAGTACCGTAAATCTGTTCGAGGTCCGATGCATTTTCTACTCGAATTTTTTGGTCGAGCACCGATTTGGTCGAGTATAGAGGCGGTCGAGTACCGAGGTACGACTGTATATATATATATATATATATATATATATATATATATATATATATATATATATATATATATATATATATATATATATATATATATATAATAATTCTCTCTCTCTCTCTCTCTCTCTCTCTCTCTCTCTCTCTCTCTCTCTCTCTCTCTCTCTCTCTCTATATATATATATATATGTGTGTATTTATTTATAATTTTTCTATTTGTAGTTAGGGCTCTACATTCTCTAATCTCTAGTAGTTGGAGTGTACAGGCAGTGAGAGCTTCTCCTCAAAGAGGCATGTGAACAGTTTGCCTATCTCTGGGGACAACTCTGGGAAGCCTCACCTCCTCAGCTTGATGCACAAGATTAAGGAGTTCTGGATATGCTGCAAATGTATGCAATGAAATCATTGTTTTCAAGAGTTTTCAAAACTATACTAGAAATGTTTCTTAGTTGCCAACCACTATAGTTAGTTGGGAATCAGGTTATGGAGTCTTGTGCTTGTGATTATGAGATTAATAAACAAACAAGAGTATAAAAATCAATCTGGAAAAGTGGGTAATATTCTAGATTCCTTTTCAACCATTATTATTGGTTGTTATAGTTCCATTCTTTGGCAGACACATTTGAATAGATGTAAAACGTAACGAAGTGGGGGGAAGTGCCATCTCTTCTATAACCCCCAAATATTATTCAGATGTGTCTGCAAAAGAATGGAACTAAAACAGTTAGTAATAATGGGGAAAAGGTCTCTAGAATATTACCATAGTTGTTTCATATTGAAATTGGTGAGATGTACGTATGTACCAGTATATACGTACAACTCGCCAACAACCGCATAGCCTACAGTCTCGTGCGCCTGTAGCATGTATAGCCTGCCTTGTTTTTATTTGCAGATTAAGTTCAAAATTTCACATTCTCAATATGTGTTGTATACATTTAAGTAAATATGATTTTTTTCCATCTACTGTGTAATTTTGTTTGCCAGCCCAAGCTTGATAAAGCCCATTTAGAACATATAACATGTTTCTGATCAAGAATAATTAAAATTTAATGTTTTATGCATTAAAAATACTTCAGTGTTGCAATTATCATACGAAGATGCTGTAAACCTTGGAGAGGTGATGTAAATCAACAACTCTTTCTATCTGGCCGGTGATCCGCATAATACAAACAAACCATAAATCTCAAGGGTAAAAGCACCCGAATGTGTGCAGTTATAAACACCTTAATTTCTTCCTTACAATG
Organism: Scylla paramamosain; assembly: GCF_035594125.1. Classification (NCBI taxonomy): domain Eukaryota; kingdom Metazoa; phylum Arthropoda; class Malacostraca; order Decapoda; family Portunidae; genus Scylla; species Scylla paramamosain. The sequence continues at coordinate 21,214,648 of NC_087152.1, read as the reverse complement.
ATGGATACTATTTTCCTCTAGCACAGAAGTATATTAGTATATAATTGTATTTTTAACATGACTTTTAATCGCATATGAGTCATGAATATCACTGGTGTTTCTTATTGGAGAGGGTAGGACACACCAACAATTACACTATGTAACTCAGTTTTTGTCTTTGACAAGCAAGTGTTATTTTCCAACTCTTTTCATTGCAAATAATAGAAGATTTCTATTATTCCTGTCAGACTTTGCTTTTGTGTCTTTTAGAATGAATTTCACCATTTTCACCATTTTTTGACAAAAAAAAAAATTTTGAATGACAAAAATTTACTTTAAAACTTCTGAAACAAATTTTTTGGGTTAAAAATTAACAGTTTTTCTTGATTTGCATGAATGCAGCAAATCATTTTCACTTATGAGCCCCCAAATGTAGTCTCCCATCATGTTTTCATTGAAGTATCCCTGATGTCTCTGTTCAAAGTTCATTATATCTTGGTGGAAGCGCTTCCCCTTGTTCCTCTGAATATGCTCCCATATTTTCCTTGAAGTTTTCAAGGTGAGCATCTAGGATATGGACCTTCAAGGACATTCTGTAACCCATCTCACCATAGCTTTTCACTAAAGCTTCAACCAGTTCCATATAGTTACCAGCCTTGTTGTTGCGTGTACTACAACAATGAAACACTCCCAAGCTTTTTTCTCCTTTTCTGTGAACTTCTGTAGAAATTCTGAGCTCTATATTTTTCCTTACATGTCCAATGAAGGTACCAGCTTTCACCTTTGCCTCTGAAAGCTAAGGAAAAGTCTTGAAGATATTTGAAGGCAGCAGACTCCTTGTCAAGAGCTGTAACAAACTGTCTCATGAGACCCAGTTTGATGTGTGGTGGAAGAAACAAAACCTTTTGAGGATTCACCAATGATTCATGTTTGATATTGAGTGCTGCCACTGTAGTGTCAGTCCTTGGAGGTCAGTGCTTTCTCTGGTAATGTGCTACTCTGTTTCTACTGTCCCAAAGGCAAAGAAAACAGGGATTCTTGGTAAAACCTCCTTGCAGTCCCATCAAAAAAGCCACCATCTTGAAGTCACTAATAACTTCCCAACCATACCTGTTGTAGTTCAAAGTTTCCAGTAAAGGCTTTACACTTCTGTAGTCCTCCTTAAGATGCACAGAATGAGCAAGAGGCAGAGTTGGATACTTGTTTCCATTGTGCAAAAGTACAGCTTTCAGGCTTTTGGAGGAGCTGTCAATGAAGAGTCTCCATTCATCTGCATTGCAAGCAGGGGTGGCTGGTCCATAAGAGCTGGTGGGCTGCAGACCTCCCTATCTAAGCCATGGCAGGTAGATGAGTGATTCATTCATATAATTCATTTTATACAAATAAATAATATTATACTTTGATATTCCATTCAGTATTTTTTCTATAATTTTCTAACATAAAATACTAGCAGATTTGATAAATTAATTACAGAGTAAAACACTTCTTCCAGTATTGGCACAGCGCCAGCCGGACTGTAACAGGGCTGGAGTCAATTCAACCCTGCACAGCACCTTGAGTGGGGATTGTCATTTACCTGCTGTATTAGTTAAACAAATAGTGCATTACCTCCATGATTCATGAATACTTGAATTCAATGAATACCAGTTTTAGCACCTTATGTGACAACGGAAGCTTAGTTTCAGTGTCCTAGTTTCTTCAATACTACATATTCTACTTATTAACTTGATAAATGTACCTCATAGCTTTGGCAATGCATAGATTTTAAATTATGAGCCTATGAGGTACAAAATGTAACGTTTGTGATTCAAATAAAACTGCCTACAGCACGGCCTTATTAGTATTGTAATTTGAAATTATTATGCAGCCCCCCCAGTTTTTTTTACCACGAGCCACCACTGATTGCAAACAATTCCAATAGCATCAAACAAGCCTGATACATCATTGCAGTAGCATAGTCTGTCCTCCTTTGCAAAGAAGCTGGAGAAATGTTTGTGATGTTTACTTTGGCTGGTCACTTGCTCACTGTCATCAAGTAAATCCCATTCCTTCAGCCTTGAAATCAAAAGCTCACCATTTGACTTTGTCAAACCAAGATCTCTGATGAGGTCATTGAGGTCTCTGGTTTGGGTAGTAAGGATTCCTCCTAACTACAACTGTATCTGTGAT